>NW_019734322.1:910376-910565 GCF_002891405.2 Cryptotermes secundus
AATTGTAGGCCCCGGAAACCCCGACAGTACGATGTAATTTAGGGTCACATTGTATTAGTGTGATCAGATCAATGATGATCGATAGAAACACTTACGAGTCTTGGACGAAGACATGAAGATAATATTAAAATTACCGTATTTACGCGTGTATAGGCCGTGTGCGTGTATAGGCCGCAGCACAATTTTCAG
>NW_019734322.1:910749-928828 GCF_002891405.2 Cryptotermes secundus
AGAATTATCCTCCTGACTTGAACACATGTTACTGAATGGAGCAACGCAAATTGAGGAAACGACAACGCAGTTTCCTCAATTTGCACTGCTCCAATCAGTAACATGTTGTCAACTCAGGTTGATAACAATTCTCGGAAACTGCGGTTGCGTTGCGGTTGCCCGTTTCCTCGGTGTGCCCCCACCCTAAGACCAATGAAGGATGCCAATGAAGAGTGCCTTGGGAAACTGTACGCCATGTGTCTCCTCCCAAAATTGTCGTTTAGTCCCTTTTTGTCCCGACGTACCCTATTATCTCGTCTTCGTAATGCTACTTACATGTTGCCGCGTCCCACTGAACTCTGCTATCAGCGCGGTGAGGCCGATCTAAAGCAACGCCATGCATTCAGCTGATTTTGACAGCTAGGCCCAGATTTTGACACGATGTTGCGGTATAGTGTTCAGCATTCATGCTTCGTATTCGGAAGGTTGTAAGGTCGAATGTCGTCAATGAGGGCGGCAATATTTACTGAGATTCATGGTGGTTTTCTTCAGTTGCTCCAGTCGAATACTAAGACTATATCTTAAAATCGGTCGCCACCGCATTCTGCAACATCCTTTCAAATCCATCTCTTTCCATTATCCTAACATTATGCACTAAGTAACCCAAGTAGCGGATACAGCATTATTATAATACAAAACCTGGACTTCGTAACGACTCATGGGATGGCATGCATTCCAGTAGGGCTGAATGGAAGTTGAACAATTTATGTCCTGTAACGAATTTAACAAATGCATACATTGACACAAAGTAATTCTTGATGGTCCACGATAGCGTAGTCGGTATAGCGACTGGACGACGGTGAGGTCGGAGTTCGAGTCCCTTTAGGGTAAACATTTTCTCTTCTCCACGTCATCAAGACCGGATCAGGGTTCAACGCCACCTCCAATCCAATGCGTATCTGGGGCTCTGTCCTCGGGGGTAAAGCGGCCGNACGGGGTTGGCTTCACATCCTGTCTGGACCCAATGGCGTTGAAGGGTATATCTCCATGCATGAAATTGAACCCCTCATCCAGGTCATAAGCAGTTCCTTACCGACTGAGCTGTTTGGCTCACCGTCATAAGCAATCCATTGCTTTGTTTGTCTGTCAGTTGGCTAACCATATACTTAACTGTATGAGGTCATAGAGAANAGGTAAGTTATCAGCTTCATGTTCTTGCCATTTTACTTCCGAGAAAAGAATTTTCACGATTGTGTGGGACATGGGGTTGGCTTCAGGTCCTGTCTGGACCCACTGGCGTTGAAGGGTATATGTCCATGCATGAAATTGAACCCCTTATCCAGGCCACAAGCAGTTCCTTACCGACTGAGCTGTCCTGGCTCACCGTCATGAGTAATCAGTTGCTTACTTTGTTTGTCAGTTGGCTAACCATATACTTAACTGTATGAGGTCATAGAGAAAAGCTCCATGCATGGCGCGAATGACGCTCAAAACTTCCCCTCCAGCTCCCTGTGGCCTTTGTCAACATGCCCAAAGCTCTTGTCGCTGGCAGAGGTTATCACGTTATCAGTACCAGACGGCTGGAGGGAATTATAGGGAACTATGCTGAAAGGGGAACTGAAACAACTGGACATGTGGGGGAGGAGGGGAATCGATCCCCACCGAACGTCTTTTTGTGGGTTCGGTGTAGTCAGATTTTGGTCCATTACCCAGTTCATAATTAGCTAGCCCATTAGTTTGTCAGCAAGTTAGCTAGTAAAGTCATTGGCCATGAGATACTTTACAGGAGTACGTGATATCCTGAAGGATGCGGAGCGCCCGATGGGCTGGTCTCTCCTGGATTTTTCGTGGGCCTCAGGTTCTGAGAATTCTGCACAATTCCCGCCACGTCACCCATCGCATTTTCCTAGAATGGAGAAACGCGACTTTGCAGGTTGCTGTATATGTATTATGGAGTCATTTAGGGCTGTATTAGAGACGGGGTTTTGAAGTCAACACTTCCGCTCTAAATATCAGGGACGTGTTGAAAGAAGAATGTGAGGTTACCAAGTTAGACATTAGTTGATGTAGACGAGGAGACTAATATTTCTGTGGGCCTAATAATCATAATAGTCAGTGCATGTAATATTGTAGGACATGAGTTTCAAACAACGGTGGTTATTATGAGTTCTGCCTTCTGGAATATAACCTCGTATAGTCCGTTGAAAGTCAACCACAATTTCGGAGGAAA
The DNA here is from genome assembly GCF_002891405.2 of Cryptotermes secundus. Lineage (NCBI taxonomy): Eukaryota > Metazoa > Arthropoda > Insecta > Blattodea > Kalotermitidae > Cryptotermes > Cryptotermes secundus. Next base: position 912,959 of record NW_019734322.1, read on the forward strand.
ATGTTGCCTCCATCTTCAGGGTCGAAGATAGAACACATCACACATAATATTGCTTGCATATCCGGTTATTCTGGGACGTAATATGAACTATTACCGAAGTGAACGGAGAAGTTCATGGAGGTAGGCCTAGGCCCACTGGGGCTGTAGTGCCAAGGAAAAAAAAAGAACTAATGGAGGTATGTACATTCGAATGAGCAATGAGAGGATCATTATGAATCATGGATATGGAGAGAAAATGGAAAGTCATTTAAACGTGAGAAGTGCTGTAAGTCTGAAGAGGACTGAATTACATGTTTCAAGATAAAGGCTTGCTTGATGCTCGTAGACGATCTGGCGCATGCGCGAAACTCACACAGCAGGTTTCCCCGCGAATGTTAGGGACAAGTTCACACTAACGACACAACTCAGGACGTGTCAACGTAGTGATAACGACACGACAATTTTGTTACTAGTGCGTACCAGTTGGCAATGTATCCGATACAGACTAGACAATGCCAATCTGTGACAGGAGGATACGTTCAGTACCAGTTACAGTAAATGAATGAAGCTGTAAGTTGAAAAAGAGGAATTGAACAGTAGCGGAGACATCGCATGTTGTCTCCTTGAGACCCGGGAAATGGCCGGCTGTGAGCATGAAGATGTTGGGTTTTACTGACGCATAGTTGATTTCGTCATGAAATGTGAGTCTGAAAAACAAAAAAACACAGGATCAATATATCTACTCGTACTACCGTGTCATCTACGGAACTTCAGAGCGTCACGTTCCAGAAGAATTCAAACTTAAAATCAAATTTCTTCTATAAATTTTGGCGTAGGACCCCATAACATGGAAAGCAGTTGAGTAATTTCGAAGGAGAAACTTCTTTTTGAACCGAAAGTTCATTGCAATGTTCACAAGAGTCAACCACTGGTCCCTATTCTGAGCGATATTTATCTAGTCCACTTCTAGCTTAATTTTAATATCATCCTCAAATCTGAGTGCAGGTCTTCTAGTGATCTCCTCAGGCTTTCCAGTTTCGCGTTAATTTCTCTTCGCCCAAAGAGCTCATATCTTGAATGCGTCACTGACACTTGTTTCAATCAAAGGAAATATAGAAAATAGACGAAAAATAAGGAAACAAAGAGAGATTGAATACATAAATAAATACAAGTAAATGACATTTTGTTATAAAGAGTAAGTATTTTTGCGAAAACGCCGTTTCACTTCCCACATTTTCTGTCAGTATTATAAGGCACATGTAGGCTGCGCCATAGCTCAAGCAGTTAGTCGCTGGCTTCCCATCGCGGCGCCCCGGGTTCGATCCCGGGTATGGTTTGTGGTGGACAAAGTGGCGCTGGGGCAGGTTTTCTCCGAGTACTTCGGTTTCCCCTGCCAATCTTCATTCCACCATTTGCTCCACAATCACCCTCACCTATCATCTGGGGCTGGTACAATAGGCCAGAAGTGGCCGCAGTACAAGGGACTTAGTCCCACCCCACTAGCAATTAAAAATATTATAGAGCACATAATGCGTTTGATTATTGTTGTAAACTGTAGACCTCTATGACGAAAGTGCGGAAAGAAATAATATGGTCCTTAGTGTGGCATTATAATTGCATTAGTCGCTAGAAAGTCCATGGGAAAAATTTTCCATCATTTACGGAACCCGAACGTTTATTATGTACCGCGTTCACAAAAGCCAGCCCATCGCCCGTCTCTAGCTAGGTCGATCCAGTGCACACCTGTTGACCATGTTTCTTTGAGGTACTGTTTAGTATTCTGTACCCTTCCACGTTTAGGCCTTCCATGAGGTCTCTTACCTTCACGTTTTATAGCCGAAAATTTTAATGAATTTTTTATTTTCTCATGTGTGCTATAGCCTCGCCTATCTTGTCCTTGATCTGATCATCGAGAAGACGTTTCTTGAAGAGTAGGCCCTACGAATTACGGAGCTCCTGTCACTTCCTGTCTCTAAGGTTCAAATATTTTTCTCAGAACCCTGTTCCCGACCATTCTTGATTTCCCCCTTAATCTGAAAGATGAAGTTTCATACATATACAAAACAGCAATCGAAATTATAGTTTTATACTCTTACAGAGTGGCCCAGAAGCCAGTTAACCTAAAACATTCTCTCCTCTTAACGGGAATGTTCAGATTCAAACCTGTTCTTTCTGGTATGAGGCAGCTGCGTGCGTTGTGAGTTGTGCATTGAACACAAAGGATCTCATCTGGAACAATTTTTGTAAACTCAGCGCGTAATAAATACATTTGTAATATATTTTCTCTCTCGCTCTATCTATGGCTCTACAGCCCTTTGTTGGACCTCGGCCGCCTTTTCAGTTTCTAAATCCCGTACNACGTTTTATAGTCGAAAATTTTAATGAATTTTTTATTTCATCATGTGTGCTATAGCCTCGCCTATCCTATCGCAAGACCTCTACCTACACATAGAACAACATAAACACAGAATAAAACACAGACATTCATGCCTCGAGTGGGATTGGAACCCACAATCCCAGTGTTCGAGCCGGTGGAGACGGTTTAAACCTTAGACCGCGCGGCTACTGTGATCGGCCTAACATATTTTAGTGTACCTTTTACTAACTCGCAGATTTCAAGTGTTCGTTGCGGAGAACATATTACCTAGATGTGTTCACTGCCATTTTTCATGTAAGTATCATTGGCCACGACGTTTCCTTATTACCGACACAGAAGGATTATAACAGATTATGGCTAAACTTACTGTTCCATTTGGAGAGCAGCTCTGACTGGCCACCTGATTAGCTTGCGCGTAGTGTGGTCAGCGCCTGATGGGACTATTAATGAAATTAGCGGTAGAGCACGATTTGCGTTTTGATGGCGACAAACATGAATGATTAATCTGCGGACTCAGAGCTATTCACAATAAGCCTACATAATCTGAAGTTACTTTTCCTGCCGATTTGAATTAACCTTAATGTTCTTTTATGTCTGATATAAATCTATTATTGCAGATGTGAAACTATTTTTCCACCCAGACGGCAATTATGTAATTCTGCGAAACTGAAGCGATTCTGTTAGTTGGGTTAGTTAGTTACAGAGGGTGGGTTTCCCCATGCACCGCGACAAGTTTGATCTATTGTGCTTCCCTCTATGATATTCTACCAGTCTCTTTACCCTACCGATAAATGGTGCGTACCATCAGTCCCGCCGAGCAACCGAGTTCGGCCACTTCCTTAGCGGTGTCTGTAATGCTTCCCCCATCTATCAGAGGCCTTAGAGAATATTGCTGGGCGGGAAACGTCCTAGAATTTGGCTCAGTGATCCCCTTTGGGGATGAGGTTCTTTTACGCGCCGTAAAGTTACGACACGGGACACACAGCTTAAAGTCCCTCCCGGAGGACTTGTTCCCTGAATTTTTCCGCCCTTAAAAATTCGACGACCTCCGCCGGGTATTTGAACCCGCATACCACGAGTCATGAGGTGGGAACGTTACCTCTAGACTACGGAGGCCGCTAAGCGATTCTGTTGCTGAACAGTTACTTGAAACTGGGAGGGACTACGAGCCGAATTGTGGTGGAACTCTAATCCTTTCTTTCAGCGACCAGCATGAACGAAATCTTTTCCTTCGAAAGTTATTTACAGTATTTTAATAGGGATCAGAAGAAATTTGCCAATGATCTTGCGCGCCTAGGTTGTTTATGTGACGACATGTTAGCACCGCTGACTACAGACTGTATCGTTAAATGATTGGTTGAACATCAAATGAAAAGCGTGAGGAAGGGAACAGTCTTGGCCACATTTAAACTACCATCCTGCCACTATTTTGGTGGGGAGGTTGAAGAGGACCACGAAAAGCTCAGAACAGTTGGAGTCGCGGCCGAAATTCGAGCTGCGCAGCTCTCCAGTACACGTCAGAAGTGTTACTGATTGAATCGACTCGCTCGGCGATCTTCGATACAGCACTGATATTGTTGTCCTTCAGTTGCAGATACTCATCTATCATTTTAGACAAAAAAAAACTCTTTATTTACGAGTTACTGAATTGGAAGGGGAGGAACTTACCTTGAGCGTAATGTTGGGTACCTAATTAAGTACTACTCCAAGAAGATGAAAGCGGGAATAGACGTATAGTTCAACATATTATTAACCTCTGCATTAGTTGGAAATGAGGTGTCAGCTTCACGATCCTACTGCTTTACCCCCGTGGAAATAACCCCAAATATCCATTGGATAGGAGGCTGGGTGAGCCTCGGAACCGGTCTTGATGTCGTGGAGAGGAAAGAAATCTTGTCCCTACCAAGAATCGAACTCGCATCCTTCGGCCGTCCAGCCTGTAGCCAGTCACTATACCGACTGCGCTAGTCATCAGTGCTGTTTCAAAGCTATTCACAAGGCATAGCTTTTATTGCGGTAGATACACGCTTACACCAAAAATTGTGGCTCTCAATTAATTGTCTGTAGCTCGTATTATGTACCTTTTTCTTAATTTGATGACCAGTTTTCGAGGAAATGAAGCTCAGCTTGAGCTCCATGTAAATAAGTATTTGCATAAGACTGGCAAAACTACCCTTTTTGAGCCATAGCCTTTCTTACATGATTCTTGACCTCTGAGCAAAATCAGGCAAAAAGTTTCCCGCCCAAGTAGTTTCCAATGCCTCCGGTAGATGGGGAAGTTATCGGGTACCAATGCCAGTAGAGGGCCGACCTCGCTGGCAGAAAAAGGGAGATAGCGGGCACCAGTATCGGTAGGGTATGGCGACAGTAGAAATTAAAGGGGGATGTACAACAGACTATTAGTCGCCGTGCATGGGGAAACCCACCCCCCTCTATACTGAATAACTGAATACATGATTCTTCCAGATTTATGTTGCATTGGACCATTTGGTTTTCACTTCTTTGGATTTCGCAGCAGTAGTTTTTACAAGGAAAGATTGTCAGCCTTACCTCTAGCCCCCAACTTGGAGGACCATGTCTATGTATTTATTTCCCCCAGTGACAGTGTGACCCAGATATACCCACAGACATCGGGGTTCCGGCGTGTGTGTGTGTGTGTTTTTTTGGGGGGCGGGTTCTAAGGTCTGCGTCCTGCGTCCTGCGTCCTGCTCGCAGTTCGTCCGAACTTACAGACTATCGGCACAGGCCGAACGTACTGATATGTCTAATGCAGGTGTGACCGTGGTCCCCGAACCGTTAGTATTGGTAGGAGTTACCTTCTGCTGCGTGCTGTAGATAGTGTTACAATTCGTGACGGTCAGTCAAACGTTCGGGGATAACTTATCAAAGGGAATCGAAACTTGGATTATTTATGGACTACAGCAATAAGGACGTGTATACAAGAAATTAGGCGATTGAAATGCTGGTGGGCGAATACTGTGTGTGTGCTCTGGAGTAGAGAGATTTTGTGAAAAAGAAAATTTAACTTCCTCCATCAAAATTTTGAACGAAACTGAGGAAAGTTAAATATTTATACTAAATATGCAAATCGTGGATTTTTTTTTGTATTCGAATCCTTTTAACACGTTCATATAAGCTTTTGATCTGAACACTTTTTCATTTTATTTTATTTTATTTCCCTAACACATTTTAATTTTCTGTTTCTTTCATAATATTGCCATTGCGAAAAAAGCCAATGTAGGTGTTCAGATAAAAGTGTTCATGTGTGTTGGTGACGAGCACATTCGCGAACCACGTTCACGACTGTTCTTGGGCATTAAAACTCAGTGGCCTGTAGTCCGCAAGCGAACTATACCGACCCAGCGACCACCACTTGTTGGCGAAGTTAGTTGCCAACTTTTGCTGATAGAGGGTGTCTCATGGTCAGCACAACGAACCTCCACGGCCGTTAATTTCGGTTTTCTAGACCGGAGTTATCACGAGGCTGAGCGGACTCCATTCCAGACCAATTTCTTCTAATAAAAAATCTGGTAGCGCCCGGAATCGAAACCGGACCTCTGGATCTGTAGCCAGGAACTCTGACCACTAGACCACAGAGGCGGTAATCTTCTTACATACGTTCAATTTTTAAATCTTATGTAAAGAATGCATGAATATCGGTTGGTCATCAGAACAAAACAATTGATACCGTGGTCACGATTTCTGTATGACAATGGCAGCTGATTCACTAGGCCAATAGTGTTCCGTGAGAATAACAAATGAAAATCGTGGGATGCACAGAGGGCGGTGTGCCTGACCGGATATGTTAGCTTATTAAGAGCCAACGGCGCCATATTGCTTACCTGAGGAATATTAAAATCACCGGAAACAATGAATTATGCGTTCATTCAGAAGTAAGGGAGGTCTATGTGACGAGCGATGCATTTTGGATTTAAATCGGATTTTAAGCCAGGATCATGTCTGAATGTTTGAAGGGTACCTGTGTATGAATTGAAACCTCCTGTGTACAACCACGAAGCAAAGGACACGTAAACGTGAGGCTCACGTTAAAGCACAAAATGCGTATTCACTCTACCCTGTTTCTTTCCATTTCACATCTCACCCTATTGGATAATAAATAACATGTGCAATTGATACAGCGTCATAATACCTACTCAGTAGTCATGCATACCACTGACAACCATGAGATCGAAGCTCTAGAAAAATCTGAAGACACGATAAGTAAACGCCACGAAGGCCACTATATGTATATTATTATGTAAGCCTAGATTTTAATTTTATGTGGAAGAAATGAGTCAAGAAGACGTATTCTGTGTTAGGTAACCTACAGAGACTTTGTACCTTGATGATGTCTTGATGCATTGCTATGTTGACATGTGCTGAAAAATCACGAATAGGTTTAACTGCTGAAAAGTGGCAAACGTGAAGGACTAGTGTTGTGTCGTTGTGTGGCAGTGATTAGTCGTGAGTTGTGTGTTAAAGTGTCCTATAAATCCGATTACCAATCCAAACCCCGTCTGCAGTCTCGAAGTTACCTGATTACATTAATGCAAGCAGCCATTAAAACACATATGGAGATAAGTTCCTGTTAATGGATAAAGCTGGACCATAGGACTGATCGTGGTTTATGTATGTATTTGACAGTGGTTTGTTAGCTTGGGTTGCGTTAGTTTACATAGTGTTGAATGAGAAACTGTCACGATTTTGACTCCTCAGAATTAATTCCGATAATATGAACGCTTTGACCGCCTCTGTGGTCTAGTGGTCAGAGTTCTTGGCCACAGATCCAGAGATCCTGTGTTCGATTCCCGGTGCTACCAGATTTTCTGAGAAGTAGTGGGCCTGGAACGGGGTGCACTCAGCCTCATGAGGATAATTGAGGAGCTACTTGAATGGAAAAGTGGCGGCTCCGGTCTAGAAAACCGATATCAACGGCCGTGGGGATTCGTTGCGCTGACCACGCTCTCTATCCGCTAAAGTTGGCACTAACTTCGCCTACAAGCCGTGGTCTCTCAGACGGTATAGTTCGCTTGCGGACTAAGACCACGGAGTTTAGTTTAATATGAACTCTAAGCATTTTGGTATGAAACTTTGTATGGCCTGTGCCTACACAGGAAAACGCCACACAAGAGACGTGAACACACATCCATACCCTGAGACGGATATGAACCCGCGATACCCTGGTAGAGCAGGCCAGTATATTACACGAGCTGAAACCCCTGGCGGGCCGACAGGTAGATTATAATCATTCATAATTATGAATGATTACTTGATGCGAATCTGGGAGGAACCAATGATGGCCTGTTGTATTGTACTATCTTGGTAGGTTGTCCGGACGTGAAAATGTAAGGCAAGGCAAAATTCCCCTGTGCTCAATTAGTTAGGCACCACGCCGTGAAGACGTATGGGAGAGCGGAGATATAGCTCCACCATTCCTGACCTTGGCACTAGATGGAGGTGAGTTGTTAGCTTCACACTCCGGCCCCTTTACTTCCGGACAAGGATTCCACGGTACCCATTGGCTGGGTGGGCCCGAGAGACGGTCTTGACCATGAGGAGGAGAGAGGAGTCTCTTTCCCCTGCCGGGAGTTGAACTCCGGGCGTTCAGTCCGTAGCCCGTCGCTATACCGACTGAGCTACTAGAGGGATGAACACATTATGAAAAACGTAAAGAAAACCAGTATTCGTATAATAGGCTTTAGTCCTTATGAAAGCAAGCAATGAACAAAAAAAAACACATTGATGCACTGCCTTCTGATTAGTGGACGGCAATTTGTTGCATCACATACCTCGATTTTAGAGAATGCGAAAGTTGATCTCTAAGTTCACGAAAATTCGTCATTTGGGCCTACCCAGTCCTTATTGTCTCACCTGAATCATGTGAAATTCTTTGTATTATTACCCACCCGTCTATGGTCCCTCTTACATATCCTTCTGGATTTAATTGGCCACACAATATTGGGAGTTGGCGAAGAGTACAAATTGTGAAGTACCTCATTATGTCGTGGCTTTCTTCCTCCACTTAATTGCTCGCTAGCCCATTTATGAGTGAAGATTTTACAAAATCAGTCTGTTTGCCCATAAATAACAACACCCAAACTAATGTACTGATATAGATAAAACTTGTTATGACAGACTCAACAAACTTTTGTCAGTCTATTCTGATTTCGTTTTAATCGCAATTTAATTTTCATGAAAGACTTAAGGTCTTAAATAAATTTACGTAATAGTCCTCTGAAAGATATTGAGATAAATCTGCAACTTATTCTTTTAACTTCTGTTGTTGAAGTGTTACAATGTGGCAGTTTCATTGATTGAGGTCAATTTTAAAACTTAGCTTGTTTGCATACATTATTTGGAATATCTACGCAATTATTTGCCTTGCAGAAAAATATGCAGAATAAAATCTGATATCTGTACAATTCGCATGCCATTCATTTTTTCAATTCGCTTAGTGGGGAGTGGAGTCCAGCTGGGTCCATTCGGCACGGCGGCCACTGATTGGCCTATTGTACCTGCCCCGGGTGATTATGATGATGGAGAATTTGGTGGAATGAAGATTGGCATGGTAAACCGAAGTACTCGGAGAAAACCCGCCCAGGCGCCACTTTGTCCACCTCAAATCCCTCTTGACCAGAACCGGGATCGAACCCGGGCCGCCGCGGTGGGAAGCCGGCAACTAACCGCTTGAGCTATGGCGCGGCCCTTCGCATGCCATGCTTTTACAGTATTTGCACACGACTCCTGATTTTGAGACATTTAATGTATAATAAAACTGCAAAATATACCCCATCGAAATAGCCGTCGAAGCTACTACGATTGTTACAATTAATATGTTGCTGGACATTATCCATCATCTTGTCTGTTCTAAAAACACCGTCTAGTTTCTATTAAAAAACACAACGTTTCGGGAACTGGAATCTGTCCCCGTCTTCAGGTAAAACCTACTCAGGTGGGTCCAATAGACAGAGCTAGCCCCTATCTCCGGACAACTATGCCAGTTTCAGAAGGGATTCATAAAACAAGCACAACATAATCCATCTGTGAGAGCTATGTTGTGGATTATGTTGTGCTTGTTTTATGAATCCCTTCTGAAACTGGCATAGTTGTCCGGAGAAAGGGGCTAGCTCTGTCTATAGGACCCACCTGAGTAGGTTTTACCTGAAGACGGGGACAGATTCCAGTTCCCGAAACGTTGTGTTTTTTAATAGAAACTAGACGGTGTTTTTAGAACAGACAAGATGATGGATAATGTCCAGCAACATATTAATTGTAACAATTTACCATCATCACAAACTTTTAGATCTTATCTACTACGATTGCTTTGCTATGTAGCGGATACCCTTATGATTTATAGCGTACTGCATGTAGGGGCCGCCTATACAGTAGACCGACGACATGGCTTTACGTGAAGCGTATAGTCATCCCCAAGGGTACATTTGCCCGTCCTTGTTAAACATAAGTCATATAGACACTATATCCTGAAAGCAGGCACCAGGATGTCCAGAGGTAAACTAACAGTTTGCTACAAATCTGAAGTAATTAAGTAATTCATACACTTCCAGCAAAAGAACACTCTCATATTACCACAGACTTTGCACAGTTAACTGTTTAAACAAGAGGGCTTCCCATCCCTCTTGTTCCGCGGATACTGGACGCACATTCCCCAAGGATAAACAGGCCACGGGGTGAAGTTGACCACCTCCGTCTCTCGCCAAGGCTAAGAAAGTGTGGAGCCATATCTCTATTCTACCATATCCGCTCGTGGCTTGGTGCTTAGTTAAGCACCGGGGCAAGAATACCTTTTAAGAGTAAAAACACAAAGAGAGGAGAATATAAAAAAGCCCATATTTTTGTCAACTCGTTACTTACAGTGTTCTGAGAATCATCACCGAGTCCTTTTTGATGATCTGAATGACATGTTTACCATGTAACAACAAGTTTAAACAAATACACGCAACTTAATGTATCTGTGGCTTTTTTTTTTTCCGGCGATACTCAACGCTAATTAGTACCAGCATATTTTTTTTTTCATAAAATATAAAATTAGACTAAAATTAGACCTTTTACTAGAAAAACGCATCTATGTTTACTCAAAACTCTAAAAAGTATGGCAACTTTTATTGTGGTGAGGTTTGTATAGTTTTCTCACCTGCCCAGTTTCTAATACTATGGGTCATGTTTTGAGGAGTATTATAAAATTTGAAGAGTGCTTCCTCTGAGCTATAACGCCATGTGATACGGTGAATAAGTCAGTCTATGTTTCGGAAGAACATATCGCCTCCATTGTCAGGGCTGAAGAATAAGTCAAGCGAGAATCTAGCTGTATTCGCTGTCTGCTTCATGCTAGTTTCATGCTTGGCGTACTCGTCGACTCTGAAGACGGAGGCGATATGTTCGTCCGAAAAGTCGATTGACTTGTTGCGGACTGCACGCCCTTGTTCTGTGGAAGATATAACTGTTCTTAGTTACTACTGTGAGGATCTCAAATCCAACATGTTTTGAAATTTGAGTTCAGCTCCATGTAACTAGGTGATTCATGAAACCGATGTGGCTCAAAGTGAAATTCAAGAGCACAGTTTGAGGGTACTCTGGGAACTGCTAAGGAGAATATCTGGCCCTAGGAAAGACGAAATTAACATGGGACTAGAGAAAGTTACATAACGAGGGGTCTCACATTTCCTGTACTTTTCGTTAGTGATTAAAAAGGCCGCGCCATAGCTCAAGCGGTTAATCGCTGGCTTCCCACCGCGGCGTCCCGGATTCTATCCCGGGTCTGCTCAAGTGGGATTTGTGGTGGACAAAGTGTCGCTGGGGCAGGTTTTCTCCGAGTACTTCGGTTTCCCCTGCCAATCTTCATTCCACCAATTGCTCCACAATCACCCTCACCTATCATCTGGGGCTGGTACAATAGGCCAGAAGTGGCCGCAGTACAAGGGACTTAGTCCCACCCCACTAGCAATAAAAAGAAGTGGTTAAAAGAAGATGGATGCAATGATCGGGACATATATCTAACTTTACAGAACTATTAGGCTTATTTTGGACTCTGTCCATCGTCTGGTATATAGAAGAAAAAAATCCATAACGTTTCGGAGACTGGATCTGTCTCCGTCCTCAGGTGGACGGAGACAGATGTCAACGGAGACAGATCCAGTCTCCGAAACGTTATGGATTTTTTTCTTCTATATACCAGACGATGGACAGAGTCCAAAATAAGCCTAATAGTTCTGCACAGCATACACCATCGTCAGAATTCTTTCAAGTCTCTTTGTATCTAACTTGCATGAAGGGAAAAAAGAAATGCATACAAACGCTTTTTTGGAAAACCCCAAGAAGTTATTACCTTATTTTTATACTTTGGGGATCTAAGAGGGAATGGAGAACAAATGGTCTTTGAGAGATAATTCCTGAATGTATGAACTGGATTGAATTGGTTCAGGGTAGGGACGAATTGCGGATTTTGTGACAAAGCTGGTGAACATTCGGACTGCTTAAAGGTTGGGACTCCCATGGCCAGCTCAGTAGCTTTGAACGGATACGGGAAGAGTCTGTTCCATGTAGTTGCCAATTCAGTAAAAATTAACCGAATCATCGACTATATTAACGAAGCGCATAAACACGATAATCATTTAATTTCCTGCGTTCTCAAGTCTTGGAACTGGATTAACAAACTGCAAACAGTTGGTTGATCAGAGTAATAACCCTGTCACATGACTTCACAGCTGACTGCCTCCATGTGACGTCACAACACTCTGAATGGAATTACACACGCAGTTAGAAGTGGGACTGTGAAGAATACTCTCTCTGAGATGTGACCCCATGCTGTTTGATAGATATGTAACAACGTTTCGGAGGAACCTGCTGCCTCCATCTTCATGGCATGAGTCTCTTCTGCAATTCACAGTCTTTCGGGAGAGTAAGAATCATTTTAATCCTGAAGATGGAGGCAGCCGGTTATGTCCAAACTACACGGTATCACATTTCAGAATACCGTAATCTTTACTTTTACTGCAGTGGGAATCTCAGATTTCACAAATTGGAAAACGTATTCCTAACTGGAGTATTTCCGAATGCGTTCATGTGTTTTTGTATACTCCATTGACACTGTACCTTGCACAGTAAAAAACACCTAACAGAATTCCAGCCATCATCAACTTCTTCAGTTTTAGACACGCCTCGTTTTAAATAAAAAAAAAGTTGATGTATATCCAATTTGTGACCGAAATCACACGTCAGAAATTTATGCTTCATGTTAACACAGCACTGCGAGTAATATTTTCTTCTTACTTACTTATTTGAGCCGACTTCTTTTACGCATTTTCCTATACAGGATTGAAGTATTTGGGGTATGTTTATGGGCAGTTGGGCTTAATTTTTTCCCATTTTTAACGGGAACATTTCCTCTGTAACTTGTTAAATGAAGCACATGACAGGACATAATTATATGAACAGAAAACGATAAATATTCAAGTACACAATTTTCCCATTAAATTCTTGTCTTGTCCTTGTAACGGTTTAGTTGAACAGTTTTCGTTTTTTACTGATAACGTTTAATTTCTTTCTCACTTCGTAAGCATATTTTCTGAACGGGATAAGTTCCCTGATAAATTGAAATTTCTGTTTATTTCAATTTCCTTTTTAGATATGTTTTATTGCTGTTTCTTAATAGATACTTTTCGAACTTCCATTTAATGGTCTCCATACTGAAATACTGTCACTTTTCTTTTTCTACGGTACGAAATTAAAATAACGATTGATATTCTGTTTGCCCTCTTCACAGTTCGGGTCGGCCCGGATGTTACGTAGCAACGGCGGCGGAAGCCACGTCATCATCATCTTGCAGGTAAGTCTTAAATGCTCGTGCATTTTGTTTTATTCTAGAGGATTAGGCATGAGCTGCAACAGCATACCAGGGAATTTCTACCAATGCCACAGATCCCCCAAAAAGTTAAGAGGGTATTACTACGAAGAAGTACGAATATGGCGACTGAAATCTGGTATGTCTGCTTGCAGGACAATGTACGACTTCGTACATGAAATCTGACATTTGCAGTATATACTGCATTGAACCCTGTGAAGATGTTTTATCCTTGCCTGTAACTTCTGGACTATTTAGTAAGAGATCCAAAAATATCAATTCTTATATTACTGAACCATCTCAGGGATAGATAAGGTAAATTTGTCCCTGTGCTTAACTAATTAAGCAGTACGCCATGAAGGCGTATGGGGGAGTGGATGTATAGATACAAATTTTCTTGACCTCTACACTAGTTGGAGATCAGTGGTCAGCTTCACGCCCCGGCCGATTTACCCCCGGGGAAGGAACCCCCGGTACCTATTGGATAGGAGGTTCGGTGCACCCCAGAGTCGGTCTGGGCCCTACCGGAACTCGAACTCCGACTCCTCGGTCGTCCAGCCCGTAGTCAGTCGCTATACCGACTGAGCTATCCCGGCTCTTAATAAAGTTTTATGAATATTAAAAATAAGGAGATGATCCTTGTATCTAATCACCAATTAATAAAGGCTCACAGCGCTTGGAGTTAATCCCAGTGTGTTCTAGACTTCGCTACTAGATGGAACTGAGGAGCTTCGTCACTTTATCCATGTTAGGCCCCCCATACACACACAGTTTGGCCTTCCGATCGACCTTACAGGCAAAACTTTCACAGTTTACTCCCTCCCTTTCCTTCCCCATACACGCGCAGATAAACCGGCAGGCTTCATGCCACAATCACGGTCATCCAGCCTATAATGTTGAGTCACGTGCTACGGCCCTGCAGGCAGAACTGACGGACTGACGGGTTTCCCACAGGCCAACAGGCCAAACGATTGGCCGGCCGGCCGCATCACACACGTCAGTTTTGCCTTTCAGTCTTCAACTGTGCAGGCCGAACTGGAGGCCAAACTGTGTGTATGTATGGGGGCCCTTAGACAATGGATGGGCTCCAGGGCCGGTCTGGACGTGCAGTTTCGGCGTATCGGCGAGGTGAACGAAAGCGTAATAATTTGGGCGCGTTTGATGCGTTGTGTTTGATTATATGAGAACCCACATACTCGCTATGAAAGTCAGTTTGGTAGAAACGTGTTTGTTTTGTATAACGAAAAATACTTAGCGACGCACGCGCTAGTTACGCTCTGAATTCGCACAGAAACGCATGTGTAGGTCTTCAAGTAGTGTAGGCTATTCTGTGATTTTATCCAAAATGTGGAATATGTAGCAAATTTTAATAACATTCTTTTATATCGCATTCCATGAAAATCCTCTAAGCGATTCTCGAGTTGTACGCGGACAGAAGGAGGGCGAAGCTGATAGGCGCACTTATGAAAATTTTATTGTGAAGACGTCACAATTCCATGCTCCGGCCGAGAATTGAAACCTGGTCCGCAAACCTTACACACTCACTTCACGTCTGATACATCGAAGTCCATGGAGAACGATTTTGATCTACTTCTCTTCTTTTTTCGTTTCCTTGTTCACATTATTATCCTCGTCCGTATTCATTCTCTTTGTCTCCTTATTATCCGCCTTCTCGCTCTCCACCTTCCTGTGGAAGAAACAAACGCAATGAGGAACTACAGCAAGATTAAGTCCCTTGTACTGCGGCCACTTCTGGCCTATTGTATCAGCCCCAGATGATAGATGAGGGTGATTGTGGAGCAATTGGTGGAATGAAGATTGGCAGGGGAAACCGAAGTACTCGGAGAAAACCTGCCCCAGCGCCACTTTGTCCACCACAAATTCCACTTGACAAGACCCGGGATCGAACCCGGCCCGCCGCGGTTGGAACCCAGGGACTAACCGCTTGAGCTATGGCGCGGCCGAAGCCGGTCCTGTTAGATGCAGTCTGGTCGAGTACATGAATCCACTACCATGGTAACATGCGAGTACCTGTGGATGCATTCAGCAGCGAGTTTGAAACCCGTAAATGAAATTATTTGCCAGCAATTAGAACGCAGTCACCTGTACCTGATGGAGATCAAGTTGACTGCAACAAGGGACTAAATGTCCTGTCGTATATTTCATTCTTTAAAGAAACGCGGTGTGGGAAGGTCTATTCGGATGTTCCATCTCCGAAAGTATTCGAAAATGAAATATAATAGTGGATGTCTACACCGTAATTGATCATGTGAATTTGATTTTGGTTACGTCGGCCGCTTAGAATTTTCAGTCGAAGTTTTAGGGTTTCCAAGAAAGTCTATCGTACAAAAATATTATGGGTTAATACAGCCTTCATCAAGATAAACTTTTATTTTAAACACTTTTAAATATGTAAGTTTTGAGGTTTTCACGGCGATGACTATGAAGAAAGTCGTCTTCTGGGTTTAGGCGCCNTTAAATATGGTTTGCCTTTAACTGATATCTTCTTGTGTAACACGACAGACTGATGCCGGCAAAGCTCCCATCCCCTTTCCCGGGTTGGAAGTATTACGTATAGAAATTTGGTATAACTCCGTGAAAGAGGGTCGGCTGCTCGCAAGGCCTCTGCGTACACACAACACCAACGGGGGGGGGG
>NW_019734322.1:928877-948423 GCF_002891405.2 Cryptotermes secundus
GGAAACTGTGTTTTCTATGTGGTCTGCGCCAAGCAACAATATAATAATGAGGTTATGCAATCCGTTTCTAGGCAACGGCTCGGTAAACACATTTCCGCGAAAAGGGGCCTTGCTTTACAACTCGGTGACGTCATCAGCAGTACAGAAATTGTTTTCCGTGGAGTCTGTTCAGAGTGCTTATAAGAGATGTGAATGCAGAAGTAAGTTCAGGGCAGTTGCGAGTCAGTTGCCGGCAGGAGATAGCCACGGGAAGTTCGTAGTTGAAGAAGAATTATAAGTCGGCTTGTGAGAACTTGACGTGTGATCTGAAGACTTCATGTGTGCTGTTGTGCCGTGATATCTGGAGTGTGACAGTTATAGTTCCTGCGTTAAAATCCCTTGCTAGGAAACGAGTAGGGAAAATCTTTGCAGAGGAATAGCCATTGTTCAGATCTGTTACCTAGCGACGAGTAGTGTAAGCAGATATTGAAGACTTTATTCGTGTTTTAACAATTACAGTGATCCTTAGTGTCATAATTATTTTTAGTTACGATTTGTGAATATCCAATCGATTCGCCGATCCAAACCCCCCATATAAAGTTACTAATACACTCGACAATATACATTCATGCCCCCAAGTGAGGTTTGAATCCAGAGTACCAGCGTTTGAGTGCTAGAGGACAGACCTCGTCTAAGATCCTTCGCCCGCTGTGATCGGCTAGCAATATCTAGTACCATAAAAGAGCATAAGACAAGCATACCTTGTTAGTCGATGAGAAATACGGTATGCTGGTCTGTAATCATAATGGTTATATCTGCCTAAACGGTTTAAAGATCAAGTTTTTCCAGGACATGAGCAAGTTAATAAGCCTGAGCTTTGAGGTTAAATTTATAAATGAGATAGAAGATGATGATGATGATGATGAAGAAGAATGTAACTCGATATCTGTAGAATATTTGTGTTTATTTTGATATATTTGGAGCATAAATTAGCTGAACCCATGCCATGCTGTTTTTTTATTTAAAAATACTTCAATTTGGTGGTGTATTTTCGTCATAGCTTATAATATACATAATGGAAAAGCTTCAGCTCTTGATGTACCTGTATGGTGGGGTACGCTTCCTTCACTGATAGCAAATTAATCGAGATTAGGAAGTGCAGTACATCTAAGCTACGTATCTCGTATGTAACATGGAAATTGTTAACTGATCATTTCAGGACAGCATCTCCTTTACAGTTTTGACCCTTAATTAAGCTACTTTTTAATTTGGATTAAATAAAATTCACCATCAGATAAAGCTACCTGCAGAATTCATGGGAACCTCTCACGGAACCCCGAGTTTGGGTACCACGGTTCTTTGTAATAACCTGACAAAACTGTAATATCGCCCTAGCTTGCTGCTTTACTCGTGCTGACAACGAGAAAACATTTTAATTATTTACGTACACACACCAAGGCTGTATGAGCCTCTAAGGACCATGGCCTTGTTTGCGATAGATGCCTTTTTTTTCTTTATTATTTGCCTGTTGCTCTCTTAAAGCATCATCTGCATCTGTAGCCATCTTATTCTGGCCTTCCAACTGTCTTCTGGGATGTGGCACCGTGTATATGTGGTGTTAACCGACTTTTCGGAGGAACGTATCGCCTCCGTCTTCAGGGTAGAAGGAAAAATAAGAAAATCCGCAAGCGAAGAGACAGTGAGAACAGGTGCAAGCAGACTAATGTTGGAAATAAACTCAGCTTCTTCTTCTAGTTTACTTTAAAATGATCATGACGCTTGTGTGATCCATTTTTATTACATACTTCAACCACTCCGACCTTCTACTTTTAATATCCGCTACTAGAACAGGGGTTTTCTATAATGTCCTCTGTTCGTGGTTCTGATTGTCCATACCCTTTGCTCAGTTACGAGTCCATACAACATTATAAATTTCAAGTCTCAGGTATTAAACACAATTTTATCCTTTACTCTGGTACCATGTTTTATATTTGTTCATCGTAACTGGTTTTGTCACTGTTTTGTATATTTTAATTTTTATGTTCTGTTCACAATTCTATGACTTAAAAAATGATATCAACAATTTAATTTTTTTTAATTCGCTTAGTGGGGTGGTGGACTTCAACTGGGTCCACTCGGCACGGCGGCCACTGATTGGCCTATTGTAGCTTGCCCTGGGTGATTATGATGATGGAGAATTTGGTGGAATGAAGATTGGCAGGGGAAAACGAAGTATTCGGAGAAAACCCGCCCCAGCTCCACTTTGTCCACCACAAATCCCACTTGACCAGACCCGGGATCGAACCCGGGCCGCCGCGGTGGGAAGCCAGCGACTAACCGCTTATAAACCATAATAATGTCTATTGCCTGCAGCAGTTCTCATCGTGACCTTTTTACTAAATTCATTTTTCCCTATTATAAAAGTACCTAAATATTTAAACATGCTAACCTCTTTAGAAACATGTCCGGCATCATTCAAATCCTGCTTAATCTTGGGTAAGCCTAAGTTTCTCATAACATTCGTGTCAGTAAACACCTTTCCCTCTAAATTATTCTCTTAAACAAGAAAACAGTAGAAAAATATAGAAGGGTAGCCATTTCTGTTCTAGATATTACAAAAACTGTACTTAGGAGCACTGCCTTGTACACAACATCAAAGACGAACAGTGACCTTACGTTTTATAGCATTTTTACTGTTTAGTATGGAGGTCTCAGGTTCGGAATTTGACCCACAAATGAGCTGTTGTTACTGATGTTCTTCGTGGTTTCCTTCACTTCCATCAGATAATTGGTGGCATAGCACCTTAAAACAGGCCACGATCGATCCCATCACACCCTTCCCAGTTCATCCTTCATAGCCATTCTGCCAGCTCAGTAAACTGCTGCTGGTCCTAGCCAGCTCAGTGAGTGTCGGTTCTGAGTGCAACGGGACTCAAGACAGTAGATTACTGTTTGACCGCTCTGGGAGCCTTCAGACCATTAACTCAGTCATTCTACCATGTGCTAGATCTTTACAAATAACATTTTTTTATTGTTTATGTGGTAACTTTAACTTGTCATTCTTCAGAGAGTGTTTCTTTACTGCATGACTTAGTGCATTGGCGTTGCTCTTGATTGGTATTCGAGAGTTGCTGTCGTCGGATCTCGACTATTCGAATTGTTGTTTCTCGTGGCTTTCCTCAGTTCCTTCAGGCACATGCTGGGATGATATCTCGGTTGAGTTACGCTGTCATTCTTCCAAATCATTCCTAATTCCCCGTTCATCTTAACATTCCATCACCGGATGCTATATGTTCTGGCTACTGACACCGTCGTGGGGGCACGCGGTAGCGTAGTGGTTAAGGCACTACAAGTTGGAAGGTCGAGGGTTCAAATACCGATGAGGTCATTGGATTTTTTTTCAATTGACCTAATCCTTCCGGCCGCACTATGGCCCTGGGGTTCACTCAGCCTCTAACAGAAATGAGTACCAGGAATTAAATAAATAATTTTCCTGGGGAGTAAAGTGCGGCCGGCGCGTAAGGCTGACAACCTTACCGTCATCTTTGAGCCGATTGTCTAGATAATGTGGGACCCTCAACGTCTTACAACCCTGTGGGCCTTCATGGCCTTTACTTTACTGACACCGTCGTGACACCATCAACTGTTTTTGTAATATGCATTCGGATGATGTCCTCCAATCAACATAGTTACCTCTTCACGTGCGACTTTGCAAGCAAAATGCTTGTTTATCCCATGTGATGTTCATGTCACAGACTTGCAACTGCAGTGGGAAAGCGCTTTTCTGTTGGATATGTTCGCGTTCGTTGAACAGAGAGGCAGGCAGTGGGCAGGCCGAGACAGATGAATCATTTTAATTGACTCGTAAGGGGGCCGATGTAGGAAACAGTTACTGTTCAGTGGATATAGAGGTCGAAGTCGCTCCAAAGGGAAATGTGAGGCGTTGTCTGAGGAATGTGTTCTCCTACCACCTCTATATAAATACATAAATATGTAGAGAGCCTGGCAGGAAATAAACAATAATAATTATAGCTGTAATTTAGTGCACATTTTCTATAGGAGTAGCCCAGCATTCTCGTTTCCTGATGATTGTCAGACATAAATTCAAAATTTCGTACTTCGATATGTTTATAATTTTTATAGTAGCTTTTCACACATAACGTAGGGGTGTTTATGATCTATGTACATAACAGATTTTACGTGTTCGGCTTTAGCGATACGTTATCAGCTAGTACGCTGTAGCATAGATTTGGCTCGGCTGTCATGTTGCTGTTTTACATTGTGCAAAGTCGTGACCTTTATAAAATGTACACATTGCTCGGATATAAATCAAATCACAAAATTCAGCGACATTTCAGCTGCGAGGAACCAGTGTGAGTGTGGCTCCTCGCTAGCGGATTTTCTTTTTTTTTCTTCTATCCTGAAGATGGAGGCGTTACGTTCCTCCGAAACGTCGGTTAACACAATATCTACACGGCGCCACATCCCAGAAGACTGCTTTCTTCATAGTCACCGCCGTGAAAACCTCAAATCTTTTCTCTTCTGTTCTGTGAAATACTGAATGCGTTATATTCGGAAGGTGATCGGTCTGCATCTTGCATACAGTTCACCTCTTCTGGTTATCACGGTTCCCCTCAGGTCTTTTTAGACAATATCTAGGAGAGTATCTTTAATTAAGGCACGAAAATTCTGTATAAATATTCTTCAGGTTCAACTTTGGAATTATGGTACCTCATACCCAACAACGCTACATAATATAAACAATTGATGCGTTATCATAAAACAAGTGAATAACCAACCAGTCTTTTGTGAAATAATAATTTGGACTTGGCCTGGTCTCACCTCCTATGCGCGAATTAGCTACTGAGACCTTGTATTCGTTTCCCTGCGAGGAAGTTTCACTTACTTAACCACTAGCCACGTCATACAAGCCATTTGGAGTGGCAGAGCTAAGTTCGATGTTATCAGGATGTGCATCGAGGAACTGAAATGTTCCGACAAAACTTGGACACCAGAACGATGACGTCACGTCACACAGCTTGCATAACAACATCGGCAGGTTGTACAGTGTGCTGCAAAAGTTAAAGTCCACCAACCGCAGGAACAACATTAATTTTAAGATACTGGCGTATAGTTGAAAGTGGTTTGAATTGTAGCTTTTCTCATATATTGCAGGGAGATGTTAGCACAATAATGTTAAAAAGGTAAAGTCATCCCTGTAACAGGCCGTGGAGGCCCATATGTTTGTGAGACGTAGAGGCTCCCACATCTTGTAGACAATCGGCTCATAGATGACAGCGAAGTTGTCAGCCTTAAGCGCCGGTCGCCATTTACCCCCAGGAATATTCCTGGTACTCTTTTCTGTTGGGGTACGCGTTAGCGTAGTCGGTTGAGGGGCTATGCTACAAGCCGGAAGGTCGTGGGTTCAAGTCCCTATGAGATCACTGGATTTTTTTCAGTTGACCTAATCCTTCCAGCCGCACTAGGCCCTGGGGTTTACTCAGCCTCTAACAGAAATGAGTACCAGGAATTAATTAAATAATTTTCCTGGGGAGTAAAGCGCGGCCGACGCGTAAGGCTGACAACCTTACCGCCATCTTTGAGCCGATTGTCTAGATCAAGGGTCTCCAAACTACGGCCCGCGGGCCACATGCGGTCCACGATATGATTTTATCCGGCCCGCGAAAGAATTGTGCAGAAATGCGCAAATTGAACTAATTTTCCAATGAGTACTGGTAAGAAAAATACTTGTTCATAGATTTCAAATTCAAATTGTGTTTAAAATATACTGATATTCCATATTATGTTAATATTAATATTATTCACAATTTTACTAATTCTGGACCGTATACTGCGCGGCATTTCTTCGTACTTGTTCGGCCACGATCGGCAGTGTCACTTCGCGGCAATGTAGGTAGCGCGAGCAGTTCGTTACTAGCCGTCTTGTGCACAAGACTTCTTGCAGTGGTGCAGTGTAATTGTAACAGATCATCATCACCGCCGGTGTCGTACCTATTACCATTTTTGTATTAAAGGCAACTTATGCCCAGTTTTGCTCAGAGCAAAGTTGATACTTCTGGAAAGCCAAGTGAAAAATTGTATATTTGTTCATATGCTATACTGCGCAGACTTGCATAAAAAGGGTGAAGCTGAATTTCCTTCCTCGTTTGCAAATTTAGGCATTTCAGATTTGAAAGAACAATTTCGGAAGCGATTTGCTGATTTGGATGCCACTGTTCAGGAAATTAGATTGCTTCAAAATCCGTTTGACTGTGATGCTGCAGATGTCCCAAGTCAAATTCAAATGGAAATTATTAAACTTCAGGAAAATTATCATTTTAAAGCGAAATACAAGGAAGGAATTTCTGAACTCTGGGCGATTTCCAAATTTAAAGAAATTTGCTTGTAAATTTATCTCCATTTTTTTGGACGATATATCTGTGTGAACATACTTTTTCCCAGATGAAGTACATCAAGTCGAAATACAAGGAAAATTTATCCAGTGAACATTTAAAGTCGCTACTTGTGATTAGCGTTTCAAAATTTGAACGTAAATTTAATCAGATTTTAAGAATGCAGAAAGAGTTCCATCATTCACATTAATTGTTTTATTATAATTTGTGATGAAAATATGAGCATTTGCTGCTACTGTCTGTTGTCATTAATATACGATAGTTTATTCCCACATACTTTGTATTTAGTTTATGACATTCTGTGCTTTCAATAAAACTCATATACATAGAGTTATTAATTTCTCATTTTATCCGGCCCGTTGAAAGTGCTGAATTACCTAATGTGGCCCGCGGTTCGAAAAGTTTGGAGACCCCTGCTCTAAAGCACTGTTTCTCAACCGCCGGGCCGCGGCCCGATACCGCGCTTGGCATCAGTTTTACCGATCCCTCGTCTTATAAGAAAGGAATTTACCTCGCCGCGGTCTTGCAAAGGTTGAGAACCACTGCACGAAAGCATGTAGTCAATTAAGCCCCCTTCCCCTTCAAAGAGAAGGTAAGCGGCAAATTTTCCGTTTGCTTATGTGCCACGCTATTCCCAGAGGAGATACGCCCCTAAACGAAGATAAACTCAGTAAATTTCGTCTACTGAATATTATTCCCTGATTATGCTCCCAGAATTTATTAGCTAACCTGAAGTTTCCGATCCCTCTCTCTGTGTCTCTCTCTATATATAAATGTATATAAAGGTAAATTTTTCACTATAACATGAAAACATATAGGAGAGTGGAGGTATAGTTCCATCGTTCCTGATTTCGGCACTAGATGGAGAGGAGTTGTCAGCTTCGCGCCTCGGCTGCTTTACCCCCGGAGAAGTAACCCACATTACCCACTGGATACGAGTCTGGGTGGGCTGTAGAACCGGTCTGGACGCTGTGAGTAAGAAAGAAAGTCTCTTGTTCATGCCGGGAATCGGATCAGCTGTAGCCCGTAGCCCACCGCTATACAGACTAAGCCATCACACCTCTGTCTTGTATAATCAGTTTAACATGGAGTAAAATTCGCC
Source organism: Cryptotermes secundus (assembly GCF_002891405.2). Taxonomy (NCBI): domain Eukaryota; kingdom Metazoa; phylum Arthropoda; class Insecta; order Blattodea; family Kalotermitidae; genus Cryptotermes; species Cryptotermes secundus. The sequence continues at coordinate 936,372 of NW_019734322.1, forward strand.
ACTTACCTCCTGAAGGCCGAGTCATGGTGGTATAAGCATTATACGTGGGGTTTGAATAAATAACCTGTTTGACTTTAAAGCCCGTAACCAATCACAGCCAGTTACTGCGAAGCTAGTGTATGCGATTGCAGTGCTTGTATTCAGCACATTCTAAGAAACGTGGAACGGATGTGAAACACTCGAAGAGTGTCATTACTGGTAAACGTAGATAGCGGAACTGAGCGAAAACAATAGGATCGAAGCTCTGTCACTGATTTGACGTCATAGCACTGATTATTTAAACCATTATTGACTACGAAAACTAACATCTCGATGCATTCATAACTCCGGCACTAGATGGAGATCAGTTGTCATATTCACACCCCGGCCGCTTCATCCTTGGGGAAAGAGTCCTCGGTATCCATTGACTGGGAGCCTGGGTAGGCCTCACAGCCGGTCTGGACGTAGTTAAGAGAAAAATCTTCTGCCTTTGCCGCCAATTGAACCTCGACTCCTCAGTGGTTCGGACCGTATTGGTTATCTCGGCTGTCGGGAGCAAGTAAGTTACAGTTTTAAATATACTAGATGAACAATTCATTTTTAGGCGGGTTTGCAGTCCTGTTTAGCGTCTGTTAAGTTATATCCGTCTGTACTCATGTAACCTGAAAACGGTTGGTTTTTCTTTAAATTTAATATAGGTGACTTCTTTCTTGCATCCTGTTAATCAATATTAGAGTCAATTTTACCGACCACACAACATATTTTTATTATTATTACACTACATGTTTCGACCTCAAGAGGTCATCCTCAGGTATACGAACACAGTTGTATAATAAGTGAGAAGACGAATGTGATTGCGTGTAATTATACAACTGTGTTCGTACACCTGAGGATGACCTCTTGAGGTCGAAACATGTAGTGTAATAATAATAAAAATATGTTGTGTGGTCGGTAAAATTGACTCTAATATTGATTAACAGGATGCAAGAAAGNGTTCGAGAAAACCTACATGCGTTTCTGACTGCCTCGAACACAGATCCCTAAATAGCAGATGTCGAGCCGGTCTCGCCGAAAGCTAATCGGAACGAGAAGTATTTCGAATAAAATGCGCAGAGCAAAATGAAATATATTTCCTTCACAGCTTTCCTTAAGTTTTATGGGGTTCGAGATTAAACGAAAGAACGCTATGTTCGCATTTCCTGACTAGTACTCGTACATTCAGCATGCAGCAGTATTGTTCCGAGCACGTGCAGATAACCGAACAATCACCACGTTTTCCCAAACGCTTCAGAAGGTTACCTCAGTTTCTTATTCCTAACAGTAATTAAACGAAGCTTCCCTCCACCTGAGTTTATGCCTCCACAAGACCGCGATAAAGAAGTCTTTTATCCTGAATCGCAATATGTCGGTCAGTACGAAAACGAATAATTCAGATGTTTCGGAAAAATTCGTCAGTTAAAAAATAAACAACGAAAATAGCATTACTCTTGGTGAAGTTTATTTCTTTTTTCCTGTGGCGCTACAGCCCCAATTTGGGCCTAGGCCTACCTCCATGAAACTCTCCGTTTCACTTCGGTTTACTAGATCTTACATATTCGGTAGGAATCCTTGGGCGGGCGATCAGCTCGTCGCAATGTCTCTACCTGTACACAAACACAGAAAAACGCACACAAACATCCATGCCCTGACTGGGATTCGAACCCACGATCCCGGCTTCCGAGCGAGCGAAGACAGTACATGCCTTAGACCGCTCGGCTACCGTGACCGGCTGGTGAAGTATATACCTGTTAGTTATTATCCGACTCACATGCAACTTGCTTTTTAAAACTTTTAAAAATTTAAACATTAAAACTTCTTCTGCGTCACTGGTATATGTACTCGTATGTTTATGCGGTACTGAAATCATAACTGCTTTACTGTTGAACATTGTGCGCTATTGCAGTACGACTTTTTGGCATATATTAAACAAGAACAAGATAAAGTTGTCCCTTTGCTTAATTAATTAAGCAATACTCCATGAAGACGTATGGGGGAGTGGATGTATAGATCCACATTTTCTTGACCTCGGCATTAGTTGGAGGTGAGTGGTCAGCTTCACGTCCCGGCCGTTTTACCCCCGGGAGAGAGCCCCCGATTCCCTTTGAATAGAAAGGTGGGCCCCAGAGCCAGTCTGCACGTTGTGAAGAAGAGAAAATTCTTGACCCTACCGGGACTCGAACTCCGACCCCTCGGTCGTCCAGCTCGTAGCCAGCCGCTATACCAATTGAGCTACCCCGGATCCTTATATTAAACAAATCTTGTATAATTTTCTTCTACCCTGTGTAATAACAGTTACCTAAGTATATGTTGCTGTCTCGTCACCAAAATGCAGGGCAAAATCATGACATAAAGATAGGAAGCAGATGAATTGAAAATGTGGCACAGTTCAGATATTTGGGAACAACGATAACAGATCGAAACTTGATTCAGGAGGAAATTAAGAAGAGATTGAACTCGGGTAATGCTTGCTACCATTCAGTCCAGAACCTTTTGTCTTCTCGTCTGCTGTCCAAAAACATAAAAATTAGAATATACAAAACTTTAATTTTGCCTGTGGTTCTGTATGGGTGTGAAACTTTGTCTCTGACATTAAGGGAAGAACATGGACTGAGGGTGTTGAGGAGAATATTGGGACCGAAGAGAGATGAAGTGACAGGAAGTTGGAGAAAACTACATAATGAGGAGCTTCATAACTTGTACTCTTCTCCAAGTATAATTAGAATAATCAAGTTAAGGAGGATTAGGTGGGCAGGACATATAGCACGAATGGGGGAGACGAGGAATGCGTATAGGAGGCCGAGTGGGTCTCAGAGCCGATCTGGACGCTCTGGAGTAAAGAAAAATCTCTTTCTCCTGCCTGGAATTGAACCTCGGCTGTCCAGCGTGAATTCCATCGCTATACCGACTAAGCTACGCCGGGTCCGTAAAGTAAATGTAAATACATTTGATGACTGCATACTCCAACAACCTGATGTGCTGGTTCTGCTGTCCTAGCTCTGAAATTAAGCAATTTCTGGTTACCTGGTTACCATTGCAGCGAATGATCAAGCGTCAGTATTTGTATGATAGTTAGGTATGTGGTAGGCCACGATCGACTGAGCATTGTTTTGTTTCATTGTATTGCGTGCGCTCTGTGAATATTGGTAAGATTCTGATGTTTACAATTGACTATTTGTGCGTGCTGGTCTTGAGGGACGGGGTTCAAAAGTCGGCCTCGATGTGTCGCTCCATAACATGCAGTACTGGAAAGAAATACGCGAGAAAGCAAAGGAAGGTTTTTTCTAAACGAGACAAAATATTATAAATGTTAATAACGGCATATGTGAGAGGGCCAGGGCAGTTTTGGCGAAGTTGTTCAGTGTAGAGGAAGGTGTGATCTTGATGGGGCTTTGCCTCAACACAGAATCGCTTGAAATAACCCAATATGTTTACAGCCATCGATCTGGTTGTCCAGTACCAGCGAAATACGTGATGTGGAGGTTTGCTAAACAGATAGACAGGAAATGCGAACATAACGAAAGGTTCTCGCCGGTCGGCTGTTGTATAGCGGAGGATAGTGAGTTGTGAGACTGTGTGGAAGTCCACATGTCATCGCGGAAACTTGCGTAACAGCCCTGAATGCTGTACAGCAGTTGTTGCAAAGCAACGAAGACTTCGCAGTTGTTTCCATTCAGAAATTGGGGGGACACACATCATTACTGCGAACAGTTGCTTGTGAGGGTGGAGGATCATCCTCACATGTTAGACTTCTTTCTCAGATATGAGTTTTGGTTCCAAGTTACAGGTTATGTGAATTTCTGCAATACTTGCATGTGCTCGACGGAAAATCCCCATGGAACGGATGAAACTTTCCTTCAGCGTGTCAGAGTTGGACTTCGGTGTGTAGTTTCTCGCCGTAGGATTGTTGGGCTCGTTTTCTTCGAAGACATCATTAACTAGGGGAGCTACATTCAAATTACCCATTAATTTCTTGGACACCTTAATGAAGAAGAAATTGTAAAAACATGGTTCCAACAAGACAGCGCAACATACCAGTAAGCACGGGTGATTATGCGCGGGCTATTTCTGTAGTTCGGAGATGGAATCATTTCCAAAGGGCTGTACCCCCGCACACTCGCCGGGTTTGTCACCACCGGATTTCTTTCCCATGGGGCTACATAAAGACAGTGGCCCACTCAATGTGGATGAACTGAAAACCAACATATCCAACATCACTGCCGACATTTCACTTGTGAGGTTCCGAGCAGTGTGTACCGTGTGTACAAACATGCTTCTCCGTGCCCGGTTATGTATGCAACGTGCACACTTTTTCAGCACCTTGCTCTAAATAAGGTTTTCGTTTAGAAGCATCGCTATAATGCGCATGCGAGTTTCTTCAAAATAATCCTAGCCCTTTAATGCATGACGTTAACGTTTCTAACATTGGATTGTCGTTTAAACAGATCACTGTGTAGTACGATAGTCATACAAACGATGATAACTTGCCATTGATTGAAGAAAGCAGTCTTCTGGGATTTGGCACCATGTATATGTGGTGTTAACCGACGTTTCGGAGGAACGTATCGCCTCCATCTTCANCCATTGATTGCTCACTGAGTGTTTGCACTATGGAACAAATGAAGTATTTCTTTCTGTGGAACGCGCTTGTTACGTGTACACTTCATACCGGTACTTTACAGCCTTGGTCTTCTTATATCAGAATTTTAAGTTCAGTATTGATGGCATATGCATTTACTAGGACTCGCACACGCACGCACACACGCACGCACACACGCACAGTGCCACCAACCAAGAGGAAAGTAGGCTAAAATTATTTGGGAGGTACCCGGTCCGAATATTCTAACAGGTATTTTATAGTTTCCATAAGTTTAACCAGGCAAATACAAAGATATTGCAGTGATATTGCTAATTCATGACAGTCTTCCCATGTTAGTCATCGTAACTTTTAGGTATAACAATAAGAATCAACCAGTAAGTCAAAAAAAAAAAACAAAAATTGATACATATGTAAGCGAACACATTACAAGTGATACGGCAGTCCCAATATAAAATATTAAAATTTAATAAATCGTTGTTGATTAAGCAGCCTCGCTTGCTCTCTTGGGCAGCTCGAACACTGAAATGTCGCGTTAGGATTCCATACTAGGTATGGATGTATATCAGCTTTTTAGATGTCGTGTTATCCTGCGTAGGAAGAGGTTTTGCTATTCACCGATCCCCAATCCAAGGAGTTTTACCAAATGTATAAAGGATAGATTGGTTTGGAAATGTTTCTGAATCTGCTCAGTACATTGAGTCTGGCCGTGAACGCTTAAGAAGAGGTATGAAAAATCAAAATTTAAAGGCAGCTGATTGAAAAGAACAACATGACAAAATGGAGGACGCAGGAAAAAGACGTTATTGTACCCAGTTGTTTTGAGATCTGACGTCGAGCGATTTGCATATGCGTTGCTGGTGGATTAGCAATTATTAGTTGCAGTAAACCTGAAAGGGATTCACAATGTTCAGCGCATCACAAAAAAGAAGTCATGTTTTATGCAGCGAGTGTTTTGGGTTACTTTCAAGGTTAGTGGCAGATGATGGATTGTGTGTGTGTGTGTGTGTGGNGGGGGGGTGTTATAGATAGTTTTGAATGCAGCGACAAAGAAACTACATGGCGTCACATCCCAGAAGGTGACAATCTTTATAGCCACTGCCGTTAGAACCTCAAATCTCATATTTGTTGGCGACATATTAAAAAATACAGAGCGACTGTCCGAGAGCTGCATCTTTCGGCCTCTCAAGCGGTGTAGATGGACGCTACTCATGTTAACTCGTTCCGCATGTACCAAGACTGGTAGCGAGCTCGGCACACCAACACCTATATATGAGGGGCAGTCAAATGAAAACGGGTCAGAAGCCGAAACGTATTAAAGAACATTTCTTACCTCAAAATCTCCAAAACTGTCAATACATTTATCCCACTGGGAGATAAGACGGTCAGTACATCCTTGAAAAAGCTTGTGGGCTGTCTACGGAAACACATCTTTACCCAGCCACACACGTCTTCGTCCGATGCAAACAGATGTCCACGAATGTCTCTCTTCAGGTTTCCAAAAATGTGAAAATCACATGGGGAGAGATCTGGGCCGTAGAGGCGATGTTGAAGCATTTCCCAACCAAATCTCTGCAGCGTATTCCTCGCAGAGTTGGCAGTGTGGGAGCGCGCATTATCATGAAGAAGGATAGTGCCGTTCGATAGCATTCCAGGGCGTTTCGACTTCATGGCACGTCTCAGTTTCTGCAAAGTGTCTGCATAGCGCTGTGCACTGATTGTGGCCCCATGCTCGAGAAATTCGACAAGGAGGAGGCCCTTGCAGTCGAAGAAGATCATCATCATCACTTTGCCGGAACTTGTGTGTACGGCTTTGGATCTCTTCGGTGGGGGGAGAATTCACTTGTTTCCACTGTTGGCTCTGCCGTTTGCTCTCGGGTTCAAAATGGTGGCGCCAAGCTTCGTCCCCAGTGGCAATACGGGACAGAAAAGCATACTTTTCCTCATGGTATCATTTCAAGTGACTAGTGATGCAGCCATTCTCTGCGTCTTCTGTTCCTCCATGAGTTGATGTGGAACCCACTGCACGCAGATTTTGCGGTACAGCAGGTGTTTTGTCACAATGGCGTGTACGGAACCGTGGCTTATTCCCATCAAAAGACTAATTTCTTCAACAGTGATCCGTCGGTTTGCCCGGATATGACCACCCAACGCAGCAATAACATCAGGAGTGATGACACGATGAGCCTGTCCTGGGCGAGCATCATCTTGCAGTGACACACGTCCCTCCCGGAATCACTTATGTCACGCCAGCACACGCGAACGTGACATTCTGTGTTCACCGTAAACAACAGACATGCGACGATCAATTTCTCGTCCTCCTACTCCTTCAGCCGTCAAAAAGCGCACTGCACTTCGCTGTTCTTCTTTACCCGCCTCCATTACTGCTGTTGGACGACCACACGTAGCGCTAACCTTACTTCCAGCACAATAAACAAACGACTAGTGTGCAAGGGCAAATTGTCACTGTGCTTTCCCGAGTCCCCATCAGATGTTCGTGAAGAATGTCAATTCCAGTGTTACCAACTTGCCCGCCGTGTGAGTTATATGTGGTGACTCGTTTTCATTTGACTGGCCTTTATACATTACGTATTTCCCCAGTAAGTCGCTGAACAGCTGAGAGCTGCATCGTTCGGCCGCTTAAGCGGGGCAGATGGACGCTACTCATGTTAACTCGTTCCGCATATACCAAGACTGATAGAACTCGACACACCAACACCCTATATACATTACGTATTGCTCCAGTAAGTCGCTGAACAACTACCGCGAGGCAAACATGTGCCTCCCGGCCGGAGTCCTGAGCCCCTTGCCACATTGCTTAGATATTCAATTAGTCGTGTTGTTTCTCGTGTCGAAATGCCCCGCTCGAGTTACACAATGTAACAACGAGTATTCATGGTCGGCATCTCCGTGAAAAGTGACTGTGTGAAAACTAAGGTAAAGATTCTTTCTTGAATTTCAGAATGTTAGAGTTAGGAATAGGTAAACTACGCACACAGTCGTACATATATTTAGGCAAGGTCGTTACTTGAAGAAGAAGAAGAAGAAGAAGAAGAATGTCCATTATATACTGAAGAGAAACCGGATAAAATCCGTGCCAGGCTTGAACATTCTCCCTGAATACCCCCTGTCAGGGGACACGATTTGGAAAACGTTAGCATGAACTATTTTTTTTATTGCTGGTGGGGTGGGACCAAGTCCCTTGTACTGCGGCCACTTCTGGCCTATGGCCTATTGTACCAGCCCCAGATAATAGGTGAGGGTGATTGTGGAGCAATTGGTGGAATGAAGATTGGCAGAGGAAACCTGCCCCAGCACCACTTTGTCTACCACAAATCCCACTTGACCAAACCCGGGATCGGGAAGCCAGCAAGCCAGCGACTAACCGCCTGAGCTATGGCGCGGCCCTAGCATGAACTAACTCAACCGAAACTGAAACAGGAACCAGCAGGAATATAACGCATAATCTCGCATCAGGGTAGCTGATGACGATTTACTAGGGCAGTATTCAAGGGAAATTGTAATGGACATTAAGCTCTTAATTTGTCTAGTCTGTTGCAGTGAATCTGACACAGGGACACTTGTCCTGTCCAAGAAGCCGGACGATTTTCGAATAGCTATTAAACAGTCGCACTGTATTCTAAAACTTACACATTCGAAACGGGTTTCGGTAGTCCTTGATCTAGTTATCTATGATAACATGTATACCGGTATAGTGATGTACGAGGAAAAATTATACGTATCTAAGCAGTGTAATATCCTTACTGGTCATTACTTGTCAAAGTCGACCCTTTTCCCGAGGTTAAGTGAACTCCATATGAACCGGTAGGAGAAGTTATGGGTAGTCGTTACGTAATGGATCAGTTATTAATCTTAAGAAAGCATATTATTAATCCTGGACTGCTTTTAAGAGGGGGGGGGAGCACACGGTAGCGTAGTTGGTTGAGACACTATGCTACAAGCCGGAAGGTCGCTGGTTTAAGTCCTGGTGAGATCATTGGATTTCTCAATCGACCTAATCCTTCCTGCCGCGCTATGGCTCTGGGGTTCACTCAGCCTCTAACAGAAATGAGTACCAGGAATATTCTTGGAATGTTCTTGGGGGAGAAAAGGGCGGCCGACGCGTAGGGCTGACAACCTTGCCGCCATCTGTGAGCCGATTGTCTAGAAAACGTGGACACCTCAATATCTCACAACCCTAAGGGCCTCCAGGGCCTGTTATAGGGATACCTTTACTTTTTACTGCTTTTAAGGGAATTGGTTATATTTGAGCGTCGTGAAAACTTGGTGTTAAACTGCTACAATCCACAATCATATTCGACCAACATCTTTAGTATACTTCCGCAGTATTAAATATAACTTCAATCCACTTGGTGTAGTGAGCACATAATAGAAATTTCTGCAGGTTCCGATTCATTTCGTGTAAATTCAAACTTGTATGCGGAACTATTAGGCAAGTTGCCCCGCGTTCCCACTAACTTCTTTCTCTATTCAGGACGCGTCTCGGCTGTTATGAATCATGCGCAATCCCCATGCCGTAACACAAGCAGGAATTGCTCTACACCGCTCTGCACTGACGCTCCAAGCGGCAGAAGAAATCAATTAACACATTACACAGTGAAACAGCCTGTTGAATTGAACTGCCAGAACTGGTGTGCCACCTGATTTGACTCTTATATTAGCCGACACGTAGACGATTGTGCATAATTGTTGAATCGACGGTTATGCCAGTTGATCGAATGGCTCGTTGCACCGACAAGTCCCATGCCGAGTGGATGACGGTGGCAGCTAATTCGAACGACTGTACCAACTGTCTCTGCATATGACACGGTTGTACTAAAAGTCGGTCCTATAGGTACAGCAGTTTTATGTAATGAGGTCAGTAATTCCGAGCGTTACAGTTGTGGACGATATCGGTTATTAGTGCACTGAGTGTGGGTAATATATTTTAGTAGTGGTCATCCATAGCAGATTAACAAAGGCAAAGATTACACTGTATTTAAAACCTGCCGCAATGTTTATAGGTATTGTGTGGCTTATAGACCCATTTCTAAGCAGTGACAAACAAGGCAACAGCCGTTGCTAGGCAGCAGATTCTTAACAAGCAGCAGTTGAGCTACAGCCATGGAGGAACTGTAGGAAACGGTGCTTTCTGTTTGTCCGTGCTGAGAGGTTATAAGCGGCACCGTAGCCCCACGAATAGTAGGAGGCAACGAAAAGGGAAGTCTCGAATCTGAGAGAGTAAAATATGGTCACGACTCCCACGGGACTCGGACCTGAGAATGACTGTGCTGGTGAGGGCCAGCAACAATTGTAAACGACAGATCCGTCCTCTCGTCGGAGACAGCGCCCCACATCAACAAACCTGCAGTTATTTGACAGTAATAAAAATCTGGTCGTAAGCATCAGTTGGATGCTTTCTTACAAGATAGACTGGCCGACTGATCGTCGCTAGTAACACAAGACTCAGACTCAGACTCAGACTCAGACACAGCTTAGTTGAATTGTGGTTTAGGAATTATTGGGAGTGCGAACCTAGGTTCTTGGGATATAACCGGGCTACCCTGTTCCTGGGGTATATGAATACCTAGCGCTCCAGGTTGGGGGAATCTCGAATCCGAGACAGTAAAATGTCATGAGTCTCACGGGACTCGGACTTGAGAATTACTGCGCTGGCGAGGGCTGGCAGCAATTGTAAATGACAGACCCATCCTCTCGTCAGAGAGGATGTTACATAAGGACTATAATCGTAAGTGTTCAGTTGGGGAAAAAATTGCTGGTCACGACCAGCAAGGGGCTTGTTGCCAAGACGAACTGATTGGCCGTAAACCACCAATCATAAAGTAACTCTGACTCTGAGCATAGTTGAATTGAGGGAGATATGCCAGACGGTGAGGACAGTGTGAAGCTCCGTTACCAGGAGAGGACAAGCGAGGTGTGAGATGGCCGCCAGCTTGGGAGTTAGTTGTGAGGGAGTCTGTGAAGAAAACACGTAGAAGACTATGTGTCCTGCAGTTACAGTCATCTGTAGAGAGTGTCGCAGTGATAGTTACGTGTACTCACGAGTTGTGTGTTGAAGTGGCCAATAAATCGAGTCACGTCAGTAGTCACCCATACATGTGACTGACAGTATTATCGAATTTCTGTGAAAGTTTTCTAATTAAGGAAAACATTTGATCAGGAATACGAAACGACATTGGGAATCGCACTGCATGTGCAGGATGCCGTTTCTTAGTCACCAGAACTGACCAGCGGAAATATGAACTATGAGCGCGGAGTTATGAAATTAGTAAATTATTTCGAATGGCGGGGAATAGCTGAAATGCATACGTGGCAATGTTAACCAGTAGTACTAAAAGCTTATAAAATCTTTCGTAACGTAAGATATTATTACAGATAATTTCCAGTCTCATTGCTCCGTCGTCACTGCTGTTGTGATGCAATTGCCGAGGCGTGAATTTCGTATTCTTGTAGCCTATAGTTGTAGTGAATACTATTTCTTGAACTTAAAACGGTAAGAATAGTAACTTGTATGTCTTGCAACAGGTCCGATCATCTCCTCTTATGCAGTAGTGCGGGAAATGTGTATGTATAAGACAACATATTTGTGTTCTTTTTCCTTGGCACTACAGCCCCAGTGGGCCTAGGCATACCTCCATGAACTTCTCCATTCACTTCGGTTTTTCTAGATCTTACACATTCGGTAGGACTCCTTGGGCGGGTGATAAGCTTGTCGCAAGGCCTCTACCTGTACACAAACACAGAAAAAAAGATTAGACCGCTCGGCTACCGTGACCGGCCATATTTGTGTTTAGTACATTATAATTGCGATAGTAATGATTTTTCGTTTTCGTTAAGAAGACAGATCGGTAACATATTTACGCAGTAGTTTGAAAATGCTGAGAATTGAAGTCGGAAAGGCTGTGGGGTTCCTTTTCGAGATTCAGAAGTCGAACCGAACTATTTACGACGGTAGATTGACCTAACGTCTCTGTGGAGTAGGGAACAGTTTAAGCATTAAATTTTCAAAATTCATTTTTCATTTCCCGTCCCGTTGCTTGTATTACATTATGTTATACATTTGTGCTTCTAATGAACTACTTTCAGTAAGGCAATCATATACTGTGAACTTCTGAGGTGGAGCGACTAGAAGAGTCCTGAAATGCTGTGTGGTAATACACCTTTGAGCCGGTCACGGTAGCCGAGCGGTCTAAGGCATGCACTGTCTTCGCTCGCTTGGAAACCGGGATCGTGTGTTCGAATCCTACTGAGGGCATGGATGTTTGTGTGCGTTTTTCTGTGTTTGTCTACAGGTAGAGGCCTTGCGACGAGCTGATCACTCGCCCAAGGAGTCTTACCGTATGTGTAAGATCTAGAAAAACCGAAGTGAACGGAGTTAACGGAGGTAGGCCTAGGCCCACTGGGGCTGTAGTGCCAAGG
>NW_019734322.1:948472-1047400 GCF_002891405.2 Cryptotermes secundus
GAATGGGAAGCAACGTCATGACTGGTGTCTAAAGTTTATGTTTATTTTCAGATTTTATTGCGATAACTAATCAACCAGCGTAGCTAGGAATGTAATATTTGCCCTGGAAGTAGATCGTAACACGCCTACAGATGTTGTATGAAACTTCTTGCTTGTGTGTGAAAAATTACAAACAAGCGGCCTATGCCAAAGTTTGAGAACTTCCAGATTATAGGAATCTATTCCATGCTGGGGATCCAGGATAACTCTGACGGTATATTGATGGGTTACTTGCTTGGCAACTGAGGAATCGGGGTTCGATTCTCGCCATGGGCAAATTTTTTTTTCACTTCTCCACTACGGCGGCCAGACCGACTGTGGGACCCGCTCAGCCTTTACTCGAGTGCGATATTTCCCCGGATGTGAAGCGACCGGGAAGAAGCTGACCAATTGTTCATCTAGTGTCGAGGTTAAGAAGAGAGGAGCTATAATTTCACTTCCCCTGATGTCTTCATGGTGTGGTGTCCCATTGTTGATGGGACGTTGGGGACTATAGTGCTCTGCCTGCTGCTGGTTTCCGCAGCTCCTTGTGACCAATATCAGCCAGCCTAATGCGCCTGTTTGTTATTACATGGCTGCTATTGCCGGTCACTACCACTGTTCTGATGAAGAGAATATGTGGAAATACACTCCAGGTGGAAGTGAAACACGTCAATGGATATGTAGATGGGGGTCTGTCAGTGGGACATATTTCTACGGCCTCTGTAGTTGAATTTATGCATTGAACTACACAACTATTATTATTATTATTATTATTATTATTATTGGAGAGGGTGGGTTTCCCCATGCACCGCGACCAGTGGTGTATTGTACGTAAAGTTGGCACTAACTTCACCGGCAAGCGGCGGTCGCTCGGTCGGTAGAGATCGCTTGCGGACTAAAACCACGGGGTTTGCTTTTTGTTTTTGTTTATGATTACTGAATTNAGGTAATGTTCTTATAATTTTGGCTCAGAGGCCTCCTTGAGGCATGAGGTTCTTTTACGTGCCGTAAAGCTACGCCACGGGACCCACGGCTGAAGTCCCTCCCAGAGGACTTGTTCCCTGAATTTTTCCGCCCTTAAAAATTCCACGACCTCCGCCGGGTTTGAACCCGCGTACCTTCAGTCATGAGGTGGGAACGTTACCCCAAGACTACGGAGGCCGCTTAACTACACAACTAAGTGATAAAGTTATTAATTTATAACTACTCTTTGACTGTACATGAATTTGAACGTTTGGATGAAAGACATCATAAATTTTTTCCTGAACTTGTTTTTCTACTTGGCTGTGAAACTTTTTATCACAGGCTATTGAAATACGTAGCACTCTTCGTCCTTTGAAGAAGAATTTCGCCTCTTACACATGGCATTAGTAATATAGGATGGTTAGTCCGTTTCCACCAATTCTTACACCCATTTTCATAACTGTCTGAAAAATACTGTTTATTTCATGTTATTCTCTGTAGCTTGGGATTTTGACTCACGAACACTGTCTCTGCAAGATGTGTTCTTTCCAGGCTGTGAAATTTTGCTGTTCATAATAGTGATAATATTACTTGATACAGTGCGTGCATTATGTGTATGTGTTGCAGTCATGAGGGTGCACAATGTGGTGGAGTTCTTCACATTTTTTATTGTGGCGGCATGTGCCCATCCACATTCACCACAGCAGCCGCTGAATGCCTCGAAACAGGAACCAGGTACAGTGGAATCATATTTAGTTGAGCATCAATTGAAAGTCGTATAGGTATATACATATTTGTCTCATTATTACATGTTGTGGACATCAAGTAATAAGAACGTTCATATGAATATTTACCCTGAGGGCCTTCCTTAAAAGCTGCAGCTGTTGTAATTTCAAATTCCATAGTCGTAAATTAAACCCCAAATTTAACGGGTTGTTTGTAACTAGAAAACAAACAAAAGAGCTATGAATAACCTCTCTAGTTTTACTTTATAGAAAGAGGTGCTCGGAATGGCTCCCATGTCCGCGGACACACAACTCAGCTTTGCGTGAAAAATAAATTGGCAAGAGTTCGAATTTTCCGGATGTATTATGTCTTTGAATTTCACATATTTGAATTCGATGACACATTTTCTCTGTAGTATCGACTGTACTGGCATAGACATTGATTTTCACATATCCCACAGAAAGAACCAGATGAGTGTTTGGGGCAGTCCAGCATATAGGATAAATTTCGGACAGCCGTTGACGCACCTCACGACTGTGTGTGGTGGAGCACCATCGTGATGATGCATGTGAAGACACGTATTGAAGGACACATAGTGCGGAAAGCAGAAAAGTAAGATAATCATGGCCACTAACCTATTGCGGTAAAATTCGTGAGCCTATGAGCCGTCAAATGGATTTCTACAATCACCACGTGACACAAAAAACGCTGTCGGAAGTTGTTTTTTATAACGTGGCACAGAAGCAGACAATTGTATCTTTTGAAGGAAGGCCTTTGGGATACATTAACTTCTTTCTTTTACTTATTTTGATGTCCAGAAACCATCTTGTAAAATATGGCTAGTAATAAACGAGGTAGTCTGTATGGTGGGTATATCACCTGTGCAGTGCTTGTGTACCAAATTATAAATTTCTATATTGTAATTTTCTGATGTAAATAGAAATGTGTACAGAATTTTGGTGGAGAAGCTTGTTTGAAAGTAGCCATGTGGGACTCTTAATATTGAACGCATGCTGGGGAAATAGGTTTTGAGGATATTATCAGGATTGAATGGACATAAGATTTTGTCTACTGGTGATGAAGGTGAGCTTTCATATTCTTTCAGCAGAGAATGTAATTGAGTGAGTGAGGACTGAGTGACTAAGTTGATAATTTGGATGGGTGCATGGCTAGTTGACTAGTTGATCAGGCACTCAGCTAGTTATTGGGAAGAGTCAATAAATAGGTCACAAATGGACATGAAACGTAGAACATGTGATATTCAAAAGAGGATAAATCATTTATTTCTCGACGTATCGTCCATGAACATTGATACACTTGTCCCATCACTTTACCGGTGCATTGAAACCCACAGCATAGAAATCTTTTGACTGTTGTCTCAACCACTTCCGCACCTGTTTCAACCACTTCATCATCAGTGGAACAGTTGCAACCAGAGTGTTCCTTTAGCGGACCAAACAGATGGAAGTCACCAGGGGCAAAGTCTGGGCTGTAAGGCAGATGTTCAAGAAGTTCCCCCAGTAGTTCTTGAATTACTTCCTGGGTTGCTCATGCTTTATGGGGGTCTGGCATTATACTGCCAGTTGGCCTTGATACTTTCAATTAATTGCATCCAGAAGCTTCAACAGAACTTCACCGTGTGATGCAGAATTCACATTTTCACCATGCTTCTGAAAATGGGCACCCATTATGCATTATGCTCTATGCTAAACCATGAGAATATCCTGATGCAGTTGCTACACTGTCTACCATTATCCTCCTGTCAGCTTGAATCAACTCTTCCACTTCCTGCACAGTTTCTTCTTTTGCTATCTCAACAGGGCAACCTGATCAGGCATCATCTGCTACTTTCTAATGTCCTTCAGAGAATTTCTTGACCAAGTTGTGAACCGCTTTATGGGAAAAACACTTCCCACCGTAAACAGAAAATATTTCTTTAGGTACTATAACCTTTAAATTGTGTTGTTTTGTTCACAAAGAGCACACAACAGAACTCTGCTCTTCGGTAGTTTACACCTAAAGTGTGGTCGCTATTTTGACTACTGAAACCAGCCTCTGAACATGCACATCGCGTCTGCTACATAATCTGTCATTAAGTTGGACTGTGCTATCTAGTGATACACATAAAACCTATTCCATCTATTATAGCTGTACTTCCATTTGTGTTCCATTTACTGACTCTCTCTCGTAGTTACGTAGTCAGTTGGACAGGTAGCTATGTAGGTATATGATGGGCTGGTTAGTTTAGTCAAATGGCTGGTTAGCTGGATGGGTAGTTATAACTGAGACTGTGTTTGCCTGTGTGTAACTTGGTTTTGTTAGTAAGGTAGAGAGAGCTGACAGAATAGGTGGTGTTGTGTCTTACCACTGAAACACTAATAGAAAATGACACCTATTCCACATTCTTGGATCATATTTGTTACTGCTACCACTGGATATTTTGATTAATGGAAACTGCCCACGTGCACATCATCTAGCGGTTCACTTCTGAAATATAACAGGTGGTCCATATTTTTACCTTCAGACTGAGCTAGAGCTAGCTTATACATGCTTTGGTTTCTGCATATTGAATTAATCAGTGGACAGAGTTCAAGGAACGTATTCTCATGCCTGTCCTTATTTCATAATTAACAATCATCCAACCAGCCATTCTTCTTATTCTGTCAGCAAAGTTCTGGGAATTGAAGTACTGAAATTAGTTAAAGTTGAATATCTACAGCTAAGTGCAGTTTTCACTAAGCCTGTTCTACCCTTCCATACCATGAATGAGAATCTTACTTTGAAATACTGACATGTCAGCTTTAATATTTATGATGCAGACAGGGCCAGTGATTTTGAAAAAATGGCAAAGAACAAGTTTGAAGTACCGTATTTACGCATGTATAGGCCGCACATTTTTTGCCAAAAATTCAAGAGGAAAACTGGGGTGCTGCTTATATTCGAAATATTCGAAATCACACTTCATTTAAAAAAAATTATATTCATAATTAGTAATACAGGGTGTAATACTCCTGAAATAATATTCCAAGAAAATTATTTTTTCTATAATTTCTGTCTAAAAATTGTGCTGCGGCCTATACACGCACGCGGCCTATACATGCGTAAATACGGTATTTTGTGTTACAATTTTTACTTTATTGCTTGTTGACTAAAATGTAACAGTGCTGTGTTGAATGTAATTTTTCAGATCGATGTGAAGTTGCACCATTGTTGGGTCCATGCAAGATAAATACATATAAATGGTACTATAACAGTAGCCTGGGCCAGTGTTTTACCTTTGTGTATGGAGGCTGTAACATGTCTGATGCTGACAATAAATTTAGCTCAGAGCAGGAGTGTCTGCATTACTGTGGAGGTGCAGGCTGTAAGTATGAGGCATCTACCTGTAGGGTCAAATGAGTGGGATATGTAGCATGCATAGGGGAAATGAGAAAGAATGCAAAAAATGATTGGTAAACCTCAACAGAAGAAACTGCTTGGAAAATATAATTGTAGGTATTTTTTTTATTGCTAGTGGGGTGGCTCTAAGTCCCTTGTACTGCGGCCACTTCTGGCCTATTGTACCAGCCCCAGATGATAGGTGAGGGTGATTGTGGAGCAATTGGTGGAATGAAGATTGGCAGGGGAAACCGAAGTACTCAGAGAAAACCTGCCCCAGCGCCACTTTGTCCACCACAAATCCCACTTGACCAGACCCAAGATCAAACCCAGGCCGCCACAGTGGGAAGCCAGCTGCTTGAGCTTTGGCATGGCCATTAATTGTACGTAAATATCCCTTTTGTTGTGCATAAAATAAAATGTCATATGCCTCGTGTAATATATTGTGACAGGATATTGAAAATCCATAAAACTTGGGAGTATTTGAGCTGCAGAAATATTGCAGAGTTATCTGTTCTCTAGGCTACAGAAATATAAATTTCCCCTGCTAACCACAGCATTTGAGGTACAGTGGAACCTCGCTTAACGAGCATAAGTTGTTCCAGAATCTTACTTGTAATGCTAAACACTCATTAAGCGAAACAATTTTTTCCGTATAAATTAATGTAAAATACGATATTGCCTTCCATGCCGAAAGAAATAGTAAAAACATTTTATGTATAACGTTTATTCAAAGAAAATTATATATACATTGTTAAGGAGCATGAATCATCTTTATCTTTTCTTCTATGTGGAATGAACCAACCTGGAATGCGAATTCGATTTGCAGGAAACAAAAAAAAAAATCGAAATAATTAGTTTATTATTTATGATACGTATCTAATTCTCTTTTACTAGAAAGCTGTCTAGAGACATTTGTTTTTGCCGACGCTTCAAAATTTGGTGAAAATGCGACACAGCATTATCATTAAATAAATTTGTAGCGTGCATAGCCACTGCCTTATTAGGGTGATGCTTCTCAATGTACGATGCAACAGTTTCCCATGCTTTCAGTATTTCTCTTATTGTGCCAGAAGATTGTTACTTTGCTGTTACCTCCTCCTCCTCCTCTTCCTCCTCCTCCTCCTCTGAGAAACTCTCGTCCACAACTTCTTGCTGTGAAACACAATGCAACTCCAAATCATGCAAATCATTGCTGTAGACCGATTGTATGTGTATGTGTATGCTAGATCAGCCACGCTCACACCTCGTTCTCGCTTTTCAATGATTTTACGTTTCATTTCTACAGTTATTTTTATTCTCCTATGGCTGTCTTTTTGCGGCCTTTTCTTCGGGGACATTTTTGCAAGGGTTATTAAACTTTGCACAAAAAGAATCACAAATAATATGTCTGAACACAAGTTTGGAAAAATGTGTGATCACAAGCGACACTAAGATGCTAGCGGAACGAGTGCTAAATACAGACTGATGTAGCAAGCGCACAATCCGGGACTTCCCTTCTCGTCACTCGTTATGCGAAATGTCGATTGTTAAGCGAGTCATTTTTTTTTTACAATTTGTTTTGCTCGTTATGCGAGATGCTCGGTAAGCGAGGTTGCACTGTAATGTTGAACACAGAGTTGCCTCGACATTGTGCAACTAGGTAATGTAAAGAAGCATGCCAGGTCAACCATTTTACCAGACAGACGGTCATTGTACACGGTGTTATGGGGTTGCTTCAGTGTACCATGGAAGTGTGATGGTGGGGTGTGGATGAACCAACCTAGGAGAGCCAAGCGCCTAATTGCAATGACTGTGAATGCCTGTAAACAGTGTAGATGAGAAGAATCAGTGGCAGATAAATCAGTTTTGTAGACACTATCATGTGACAATGGTGACAGACGTGGCATTTCCAGAGTGGAAATGGACCCCACGTGGCTAGTGCTTATGGATAGGCTGAAATGGCTGAAAGAGTGGCCAAGCAGGAACAAAGGAATAAATGCTTGGCAACCAGGGACAGACATGGGCAAAAATGAAGGACAGATCAAGAAGAGACTAGAGTCGCTATGGGTCCTGGCCAAGAAATGATGGAGGCCGTGATAAGCGCCATGTGGTCCACTCAGACAGAATTTAAAGAAACCATTAGCAAACGAGTAGAAGGTATGCATGAGGTACTCGACACTGAGTTCCAATGATCGCAGTTTGATACACAAGTGATGAAGATGCCAATAGACACCACACTGGCGGAAGTCCTAGAAAAATGGAAAATCCGGATCATACTGAGATATCAGTTGATAAAGAGGAGTTTCAGAATCCCACACATCACTGACCACAATTAATAAGAACTTCATTCCACCAGTTGCTCCACAATCACCCTCACCTATCATCTGGGGCTGGTACAATAGGCCAGAAGTGGCCACAGTACAAGGGACTTAGTCCCACTCCACTAGCAATAAAAAAAAATATCACAGCTTTTCACTGTTTGTGTGCATTATTAATGTACGAATTTTGTGACATAGAACTTCTGTAACCTTATTTGTTGATTGCATTTTCAGATACATTACCACCTTACTTGCAGCCAAGGGAGTATGAGGAGTCAACAGGTAAACCTGAAAGTGTCACAGAGAAGCACAAAGACCACAAGACAACGTTGCAGCCTCAGATTACATATGTTCCTACAGTCCCAACACCTCCACCTGTACCTCTAGACAAGAGGGGCGAAGAGCTAACATTTGAGGAGACAGGGCATCACAAAGTGTTCATGTTTGCCAAGAGTAATACATTTATTCAACTGGATGGAAATCGGATACCAACATTCCAACTCAGGTAGTGGCATTCACACAATTAATTTATTTTGGGTGGGAACTGCAACACAAAGTGCAGTCCTTACTGATTGCTGAGACCCAAATATTATTTCATAAAGGTCTTTCTTTAACATTTGCTTTTTGTTACCACTGCATGGCTGTGATTTGATCACAGGTATGAGTGGAATCCAGATTATTTGGAGCTGTGTATTGGTTTTCTAGTAGAAGTTAGTTGAGTAATGAAAAATAAATACAGAATAGGCATATTTACAAAAAGATTGAATCACCTAAAGCTCGTTATTTTGCAACGAGGCAAAGTTTCAGATGTACAAGAGTTGGATAAAAAGTAGTGGTAACACTGCTCTAACATGAAAAATGTGCATCAGGTGGCACTAACGCCATCTGTAGCTGATAGCAGAAGTTCAGTTGAAGTAGTGCAGTGAGTGGCTCTGGTTGTGTTTCATTGAGTTGCACTGTGCATCATCTTGAAGTGCAGGAGCCCAGTTCAAGTACCCTAACAACAAAAAACTGTTATCAGTGACTGTGAGAAGGACGTGGTAATACTGCTTTACCATATCACACAGTGGCACGATGGGTGAAATTGTTCCGTGAAGGGAGGGATGCCATTCAGGACAGCTGTCGTTCAGGATGACCCCATGTTGACAACCACACAATTCAGCTTCTTGCTTCTTTGCTGGATGTCGATTGTTGATGGGCTGCACGTGAGTTAGCTACTGAGGTAGGCGTATGTCACAAAACCATGCTCCACATTCTGAACAATATTCTTGGATACCGCAAAATTGCAGCGTGTTGGGTATCCCATACAGTGTTCGAGGTGCAGCAACGGCCATGTTACGCAATTGCACAGGACTTGTTGGACCAGTATCAGAGGGAAGGTGACGACTTCCTTGGAAGGACTGTCACTCTGGACGAAACTTGGGCCCACTCTTACGAACTGCACTTGAAGCGGCAATCAAATGAATGGACGCATCCTGGCTCTCCTCATCCAAAGAAAGTTCCCCCTACACAGAGTAATGTGAAGGCGCTGCTTACTGTGGCATATGACATTGATGGTGATACTGCACCACACTGTACTTCAACGACAGACAGTAAACACTGCCTACTACTGCAATTTCCTGCATAATCATATTCGTCCAGCACTCAGGAGAAAGTGACGACACTTGTTGGTAACAAACCCCATCATCCTTCATGACAGTGCAAGGGCTCATACTGCTGACGCTGTGAAGGATCTCCTTTGCCGCTGGCGGTGGGAGATGCTGCAACATCCGCCATATTCACCCTATATGAGTCTGTAAGATTATGATCTCTTTGTCAAAATGAAAGAACCACTGCGAGGGACACATTACAACACAGGAGAGGAGATTATTCGTGCTGTAGGGCGGTCACTGCTGGACATCAACAGAAGTGGATGCACTGATGGTGTACGATGCCTTCCACAAATTTGGCAGAAGCTGGTACACATGGGGGGGGGGTGATTATATTGAAGGAATGTAAGTGTGTTTATCTCAGGTAATAAAGTCATTTCAGAACTATAGAGGTGTTGCCACTACTTTTTATCCAACCTTTGTATTATGCAGATCAACAGCAACTAAGTTTGTATTTCCTAAGATAATGTCCATCCAAATCACATTTTCCAGAATTGAGACGTGTTGTTATAATCAGTAAGTATTTTTATGTATTAATTCGCAGTTTATTGAATAACGAAGAAAATGATCAGTATGATGATTAACATAAGGAATTCAGAGCAGAATTATTAAAGCCTACTTTTCTGTTACATAGGTTTTTGGCCCTCCAGGTCTGTTACTGTCATTATTGTTATATTATTTTATGTCTATTGAATAACTAAGTATACAATCTGTCTACCTTTAGTACACCTGATATATAAATGTATTGCATTTCTGCCATGTTTATATTTGTTCAGTCACAAACAGTATTTCATACATTATATGTAGGCATATCATGATTTATCTCCACAGCAGATTTCACATTCCTACTTTCAGTCATTGCTAACTATCTGCATCAAAACTGAGAATATGTCTCATGGCTGCTATGCTGTTATTTTACTTTCTACAAGGTAACTTTAATAAAAGTTGCATATTTTCCTGACAAATATTGCCATTTATAATATCAGGGTCCCAAGTTCAGTGGCACTCATATCCCCCCCACCTCATAAGAGTGTCTGCCATTTTGTTATTATTGTTTGTAGGAAATGAATAAGTATGATGTAGCCTGTAATGGCATAACATTTATACCAAATTTTATGGAAATCTGTCAACTGGTTCAAAAATTCAAATAGGAAGGAATGCAGCCAGACACAGTGCAAGTCTGTGTGTGTACAGACATACAGATGCATGTCCACAGATGCACATAGTCACATGTGCGTGCACATGTGTGGCCCCCTCCACATATGCACATATGTGCACACATTCTGGTGATTTCATAAACTTTATTTATTTCCTTAAGGAAGGATAGT
Source organism: Cryptotermes secundus (assembly GCF_002891405.2). Classification (NCBI taxonomy): domain Eukaryota; kingdom Metazoa; phylum Arthropoda; class Insecta; order Blattodea; family Kalotermitidae; genus Cryptotermes; species Cryptotermes secundus. The sequence goes on from NW_019734322.1 coordinate 958,838, forward strand.
ATGCTAATGATTGTTAATAATGGATATTCAGCGTATCAAAAATAACCATTTGGCAGTGGCTTAAATTATTTTTCAATACTCTGCAGCCTCTCTGGAATTTAAATTCTAGATATGCTAAGGTAAGGTAAATTTAAATTGTCTTTGTGGTTATACACTACACCATGCAGGCATATAGGGGATATGAAGATATAGCTCCATTCATTTTTTACCTTGCCACTAGACAGATAAGAATGGTGAGCTTCAATTCTAACCTCCTTGGTTCTGGGGAAAGAGCCCCCCTGGACCCATTGAACAGGAGACTGGGTGGTTGTTGAGCTAGTCTTGACATTATTTTGACACATAAAAAAGTATTTGCCCCTGCCAAGAATTGAATTACTTATGGTGGTAACATCAAAATATTGTAGCGTGTAGACCCATTACTAGGTAGCAACCGTGAAACAAACAGGTTCCCATGAGGAGTTTATGCACAACAATAGAGGAACTGTTGGAAACTTGTGTTTTTTATGTGGTCCATGCCAAGGGGTTAGTCAGTTGTAAGTCAGGCTGTGAACAGAAGAGTAGGAGGTTGGTGTGAGATGGCCGCGAGCCTGGGAATTAGTCGATTGGGAACAACAGTTCAGACTGATATATTGGGTTTCTGGACTTTATCCATCGTCCTGGTTTTTAAGATAACAAATAAAAACACGACGTTTCGGAAACTGGATCTGTTTCCGTCCTCAGGTGAAGGAAAAGGGAAACACCTATTCTGTTGGGTCCATTAGAAAGAGCTAGCCTCAATCACTGGACCAGTGATTCCTTCACCTGAGGATGGAAACAGATCCAGTTTCTGAAACGTGTTTTTATTTGTTATCTTAAAAACCAGGATGATGGATAAAGTCCAGAAACCCAATATATCAGTGTGTTATACACCATCGTCAGAATCCTATAGTAACAACAACAGTTCAGTTTTGAGATATTTGCTGGACAGTAACAACATGAGCACAGAACCTGAAGAATCTCCATTGTCAAGATCCATTACCAGAAAGTAACTAGTGAAAGGAAACTGAGAAGGCCTAGCGTGTGCTGTAGTGATTTGTAAAGTGGGAGATTAGTGATAATGTTACAGTTACTTGTAGTTATGAACTGTAAGTGGCCAATAAATCCAGTCTCCAATCCAAACCTGGCTATAGTCACTCTATACATGTGACAATATTATGCTTTTGTTCTTCTCTCTTCATTCTTCTCATTATTTGTTTGCTGCTCTTTATTCTTTTCTTTGTTCTTTGACTATATATTTCCCTTTCTTCATATGCTTGTTCTCGTTTCTCTTCTGTGTGTTATTGTTCTCCAGCTCCTTTATGTCTGTTTAGCCTGTAGACAGTTTACTGCCAAAGGTAACCCTTACTGTTTTGTACAAAAATAATTGATGCTCTTCAATATGAATCTGAACCCAAGTGGATACAAGTTGTATTACCCTTGCTGTTGTTCTGGAAAGGAATTATGGTAGTACGATGTTATATTGCTTCAGGTTGTGCCGTGAAATATCATTCCAGTTTCGCACCAAGCTACCCCATGGGTTGCTTGTTTACCACAGTGTGAAAGGTCGACCAGAGGGCTTAGATCCATATGCCCTTTATGTGATTGTGGAGAAAGGACAGCTGAAAGTTGTTCATGTGTTTGGGAAACACTCAACTTCTATCACAGTAGGTGCAGGTGAGCTTGACAAGCATGAGGTCTCCTGTATGTTCCATAATTACAGATGCTGATTCATTTACATTCATGTGGCCTCTATGCAGCTAGCCAGTCGTCAGTAATGTGATCATGACAAATTCGATGAGTTGATTGTAAACCACTCCCACCTCTAAAATATGTTTCTTCACCCTTGCCAGGCAGTCAAAAACCAGAGAGATCGAAACGTTGTAATCAGAGGAACTGGAAAATAGAGAGGAAGAATGTATTCCATACTATTTTGCATGCCTTACAAGCGTTTGTATTCATTTTCTGTGGATACAGAGTTATTGTTGCAGACCTTGCTTAGAGGCAGAAGTTATGTTACTTATATGTAACTAAATATCCTCCAATTGAAAGGGATTTCAGATAAAAGAGGCAGTCCCAAATGAGCTGTGTGTTTTATTACGTATTATATTTTGTATGAGCCATTTTTAAGGACATATGTGAACTTACAACAATATGATACAAGATAAGATACCGCAATATGTGAATATAGTTCTGTACTTCACGTAAAGTGGGGGTTACATGATACCAACACAAACCAGAATTAAATTTTGTCACACAACTTTTAGTATAGATCCCTAGTATGAAAATTGGGTTGCACCATAGCTCAAGCGGTTAGCCGCTGGCTTCCCACTGTGGCGGCATGGGTTCAATCCTGGGTCTGGTCAAGTGGGATTTGTAGTGGACAAAGTGGCGCTGGGGTAGGTTTTCTCCGAGTACTTCAGTTTCCCCTTCCAATCTTCATTCCACCAATTACTCCACAATCGCCCTCACCTACCATCTGGGGCTGGTACAATAGGCCAGAAGTGGCCGCAGTACAAGGGACTTAGTCCCACCCCACTAGCAATAAAAAAAATAATATGAAAATTTATCAATTCTATTTGGTGGTTTTGGAGATCAATCATTGAAAGAGACAGACTCAATCTGCTCTATTTTCATTCACTTCATACATTTACTGCAAAGAATGAATAAAAAGGTTACGAAGCTGCACTTGTGAAATGAGTCTGCACAACTTACTATAAAAGACAGTAACAGATTAACAAAGAAACAAACATTTGACAGTGTTATGATTGCTTGATACTACTTGTTTAATTGCTTGATACTACTTGTTTAATTGACACAGGTCTGAATCGTGACAAGTGGCACAATGTGACTGTTACCATTGATGTGCACAGGGCACGACTTATAGCGAAGGTGGATTCTAAGCAAGCTGAGACACACATCCTAGGTCTGCATACATCTACTAACTATGGCGTCTCAACTGATCTCCCATCAATCGTTCTGATTGGGGGTAAGACTTACTCATGCTACTATAAATATATAACTGAATGGCTAGAGCTTTGAATTCCCCTTGAAAAGATGTGGTAACACGAGAAAGAGCTTTCTTCTGACTGACTATCCTGACTTAAGATTTTCCACGGTTTTCCTAGTCCCTCTAGGCAAACAGTGGAATAGTTGATGGCACACCAGTTCCTCATGGTGATGGAATATTTCATTACCAGATATAACCATTAGCACATTTAGAAAATTAACACCCATTTTCCAGTATGCATAATGTATTTTCAATATACCAGTAACAAGCCAAGGGAGATATTTGTAGTTTGTGCCCAGCATCCCTCAACCCATCTGAGAATCAGTCATTGTCTTTATATTGTATTGTCTGTATACTGTACTCAACATACAGTGGAACCTCGCTTAACGAGCATAATTCGTTCCAGAATCTTACTCGTAATGCGAAACACTCGTTAAGCGAAACAATTTTTTCCATATAAATTAATGTAAAATACTATAATGCATTCCATGCCGAAAAAATACTAAAAAAATTTTATGTATAACGTTTATTCAAAGAAAATTATATATACATTGTTAAGGAGCGTGAATCATCTTCATCTTTTCTTCTATGTGGAATGAACCAAGTTGGAATGTGAATTTGATTTGCAGAAAAAAAAAATTAGTTTATTATTTATGATACATATCTAATTCTTTTTTACTAGAAAGCTGTCTAGAGACATTTGTTTTTGCCGACGCTTCAAAATTTGGTGAAAATGCGACACAGCATTATCATTAAATAAATTTGTAGCATGCATAGCCACTGCCTTATTAGGGTGATGCTTCTCAATGTACGATGCAACAGTTTCCCATGCTTTCAGCATTTCTCTTATTGCGCCAGAAGATTGTTGCAAATATTTTTTCACAGAAGAACCAACCACTTCATTGATCCAATCAGTAAAAAGGTCACGTGTCACCCAAGCCTTGTTGTTGGACCTCCACATCACATTTAGCCTGCTCTTCTGGACTTTACACTTCTTGAAGGCTCGTGGAGTTTCGGAATGGTAAACAAGCAGCGGTTTAATTTTCAAATCGCCGCTTGCATTGGCACAAAATAGCAGCATGAGACGGTCTTTCATTGGCTTATGGCCGGGCAGTGCATTATCCTCTGCTGGTATATAGGTTCGCTTCGGCATCTTTTTCCAGAAGAGACCCGTCACAATTAAAAACCTGTTGCGGCAGATAACCCTCAGAATCTATGAGCTTCTTGAAGTCCCCGATGAAGTTCTCTGCTGCCTTTGTGTCAGAGCTTGCTGCTTCACCATGCCTTACAATGCTGTGGATGCCGGTTCTTCTCTTAAACTTCTCGAACCACCCACGTCTTCCCTTAAATGCTTCTTCGGCCGTTGATGATCCTGGCGTCTTCTTAACGAGGTTGGCGAGAATCACTTTTGCCTTCTTACAATTGATGTTCTCGTTAATAGTGTCGCCTTGCAATTGCTTTTCGTTTATCCATATGAGGAGCAACCTTTCAACATTGTCGAGAATACGTAACCATTGCGTAGATATTCTTGTCACTCCCTTTGAAGCATCTATCTCCTCAATCTTGTCCATGTTCTTGAGGATAGTGCAAATCGTTGATGTAGACTGATTGTATGTGCGTGCTAGATCAGCCCGCTCAACCTCGTTCTCACTTTTCAATGATTTTACGTTTCATTTCTATGGGTTTTTAATTCTCTTATGGCTGTCTTTTTGTGGCCTTTTCTTCGGGGACATTTTTGCAAGGGTTATTAACCTTTGCACAAAAAAATTCACAAATAATATGTCTGACCACAATTTTGGAAAAATGTGTGATCACAAGCGACACTAAGATGCTAGCGGAACGACTGCTAAACACAGACTGATGTAGCACGCGCACAATCCGGGACTTCCCCTCTCATCACTCATTATGCGAAACGTTGCTCCTTAAGCGAGTCATTTTTTTACTATTTGTTTTGCTCGTTATGTGAATTACTCATTATGAGAGGTGCTCGTTAAGCAAGGTTTCACTGTATTATTAATTTTTTGTGAACTTGATTTCAAATCACCTTGCCTTGCATCATGTAACTGCTCTTCAGTATCAGCATAATAAATAAGTACATACTGTAGTATATTTACTACACATCTACCTACATTTACTATTGTTTATATATGTGTTTATTATTTTGGGTTACTATTCCCCTTTAATACCTACAAATTAAGGGGGTATTCATTTTCGTTTTACTAACCTTTTGTTGGCAACTTTTAAATTAATGCATTCTTTTGTAAAGTTAGAATGTAGCACATAGTTCCATAGACTGTTACTAACGGCTTGAATCCATTTGCACCCTCATATAATAACGTTTTCATCGTTAAAATATGGAATTTATGTATACGGGGGATGTGGAATGAGTCAGTAGTTTTGATTATGAAATTTTCAAACAAATGAAATAAGGAGTGAGTAATGCAGCCAGCAATACTTTTCACAGGACTCAGTCCAGAAGAGAAACTACATGGAGTGAAGTATATCATAGAGTCATTTGTGGGATGCATCAAACAGATGGTGCTGAAAGCAGGAAAGGCAGCCTCTGATCTGCTTCACATCAACCCCCTAATTGCAACAAAACATGAGAATGTTGTGGAGGGATGCATTGACAAGTAAGTGTAACTTCAGATGCTACTGTGCCAGTAGTATCATGTGATTAACAGTTCTGTTATCATTAATTATTTTCTTTAGTCAGTTCATTGAATATATTGTATTACAATTCTTGATTTGTATCCTGAGAATTTGTCTCTTAGAATTGGAAATTTATGAACAACAAACCATTTTTTTTTTCATAGTTCAAATTAAATATGGGCATGCATCTAGGCCTCTCAGTCTAAGGTAAGAACACAGATTGAAGGACGATGAAGAAAATTACATAATGAGGAGCTTTATAAGTTAATCACTGCTGGTAAAGATACAGGGTATTAAGATTTGGACTAGATTCAACACAGTTGGGATAGTGACCAGTTGTGGAGTTTTGTGAAGACTATTTTTATTCAGCACAAGTCCTTACTTCCAGATCATAAATATTGCACAGTTCATACCCTGCATTTATAATCCATGTCACGGCTCAGAATTTGATGTTACCTTACTTCCAGATCATAAATATTGCACAGTTCATACCCTGCATTTATAATCCATGTCACGGCTCAGAATTTGATGTTACATGTTGTCATGTGTATGAAGTTACTATAGACAAGTTTGGATTGGTGACTGGTTTATTGACCCCTTACAGATCGTGACTACAAGTAATTATAATGCTATCACTTATCTCCACACTTTACAGATCACTGCAGCACATACTAAGCCTTCTCATTCTGATTTCATTAGCTGTTTCCTGGTAATGGATCTTAACCATGGAGATCCTTCAGATTCTGTGCTCACATTGTTACTGTCCGGTGAATGTCCCACAGCTCTCATTGATTCAGCTGACTAACTCTGAGGCTGGCAGCCATGTTGCACCAACCTCCTGGTTTTCACAGATTGACTAACAGCTAACAAGGTCTTTGTTATGCAAAAGAAAATAATAAGAATACTGATTGCAGTTGGCCGAACTCATACATGTAGAGACTCATTTAAAAAGCTTGGCATACTACCAATCCCATGTGTATATTTGCTCCCATTGATGACATTTGTTGTTAATAATTTGGATAAGTTTCAGACCAATAACTCTGTATATATGGTTGGTACAAGAAGGAATGACCACCTTCATATATCTACAACACATTTATCATCCTATCAGAGAGGGGTGTATTATTCAGGCGTCGAGCTATTTAACACCCTGTGGTCAAATATCTCAGTTTTAAAAAATGATAGAAATCAGTTTAGGTTTGTTTAATGAAATTATTTGGAAAGTAACTCATTTTACTCTATTGATGAATTTGTCGAGCATGTAAGGGGCTCAAAAGTTAAGAGTTAATAAATGGTCTGTGTGCTTGTATTATACGTTGTTGAGACTTGCTTGTAAGTGTGACAGTAAGTATGATGTCTGTGTTTGTTATGAATTTTAATATGTTATAATGATACTGTATTGATGATATGGCTGGCCAGTGCATGTGGAATGGCAAGGTGTGTTCTATTTCCGGCAAATATTTTTTCTCAGGCAAATTCGAGATAGTGAAATTTAGCGCAAAATTGTATGAACAGAAAAGAATGAATCTTCAATTGCAGTATATTACATTCAACCCTTCTTTAGCTTTCCTGCTTCTATGCCAAATTTATATTTGAGATAACTTTAATCTCTATGGTCTATTGCCTAGATCTTACAAAAACACTTTCTGTTTAATTGAAGTTATATTTTACACAGGTTTTACTGTAAAATTTTCTGGAATGTGAGGGTAAAGGTGTAGATTAAAGTACAGATTTCCTAACATACCATGTGATGCATAGAATGCCAGATGTGAAATGGATTAATAATAACTAACATAACCAAAATTAACTTTAGTTAATTTAACATTATGAGTGATATGCACCATAGTCAGAATTTCAACCAACTGGATTATTAATACAAACATTCAGTTCATTCAGTAATATAATTTTGTTACAGATGTGATACAAAGGAGAACCTTTGCTTTGTTGGTAGCCATTGTGTGAATCATTACTACAGCTTAACATGTGACTGTTTTGGACGCAAGTATGAAGGAGAGCAGTGTGACATTTACAGTGAGTTACATGTTATGTCTTAATATGATGAAAATTTATTGCTATGACATGAATATGTGAATGAAGTACAGAATTGTAGTTCTTGCTGTCTTTATGCCATCTTCTAACTTCATAAGTTATAAGACTTTTTAATGCATGCTTCAAAATTTTGTTCTTTATGTAATGAAAAGTGTTTTGAATTGTCTTGGTAGCACAGGTGCTGTGATGCTCTGTGTTTGCAGTTACTGGCTGAGATGACTGTTTCACAGGAACAGATATTAATCTTCCACAAGACTGTACTTAGTAACAGTGTTACTTTTTTATATATTCTGAGGCTGTAACAGAAGTGAATGACATGGACAAAACTAACACTGCAGACTCTGAGTATCTCATGGCCTTCTGGAATTGAATTGATCAATGAAAAGCCTCCAGATATTTTTGTCATCCCACATTTTCTTATCTTCCACCTTTGTTCATACTATTCTACTACTTTTAATACTATCAGTCGCTTGTGTAAACTGTCCGGATCATTGTTACGCTTTGGTGCTTTTGCACTTTATTTGTAATACCAAAACTTTTCTAGGTAATCTATTTATATATGCTCTTTAAGCACATCCATACTGCTATACTCCTTCATATCCAGCACCATTTAGCATTCTTAAACTCCTAATTTCCTCTCTTTATACCACTCTATCCCTTTTCTCTATGATTCTTATTAAAATTTTCAGTTCCATTGCTTTTGTTTTGTCATTATCTTTCTTTTGCCTGTTTTTCAGCTTCAAACATTTATGTTGATTTAAAGCACAACTGTCTGGTTGTTTATAGTTTATCATTTCATGAATCTGCATTCCAAATTTTCCTCTTCACAATGTAACACAATTTTGAACTTAGCTGGATTGTTTTATGCATATACCTTTCAGTTTTCAACTGTTAATTTCTCCTAAAATGTATGCATATGTCCGTTTACTTTTTGTAGTGTTATGTCAGCAGATCAGTTATATCTGTAAAACGGAATCTGAAGCTTATTGTAAAAGTTCACAGTAAAGCAGCAGCACAGCTTCAACCTATAATGAACAGTTCTTAGAAGATATACAGTACTTCCTGTGGTATGTTTCAGCTGGCACAGTTTTGACTCTTCGTGGCTCCTCCTACATCTCGTACCGTGTGTATGATTGGAAGGATCGTGTACATTCCAGTATAAACCGCATCAGCTTCTTCTTTAAGGTGAGCGCATGAGGAGCATCATGGCATCGACTACTAGGTCATGTGTCTTCCTTTTTTTTTTTTTAAGGAACTCCACATCACAGAGTCTTTCATGAGCAGTTCATAATTAGGAAAGTACAGACTTAGTACATATGTACCATGAAACTGTTGAAAGTAATGATTGTGGCACACTTGCACATATGTAAAGCAGTTTAGTATTGGTGGTTCTGTCTTATTCTCAGCAGAATCTGATTCAGACTGTACAGTGCTTTGCATTCTTAATGAGCTGTCCCACAATTTTTTCTTAATTGATTAGTACCCACTACTGAACCTTTTCCTGAAATAGTTTAATCCAGTCTGCGTCTTCACACACTATTTCTTTTAGATCATTTTGATATTGGCCTTCCATTTGTGCATGAGGATGCATTTCTTATTTCCTCCATGCATGCTATATTCTGCACTCATGTAATCCTCCTTTATTCGCTCACCCTAATAATAATAGTTCAAGATTAAAAATTATTGAATTCCTTATATAAGTTTTCAAGTTCCCTTTTTCTTCTCAGGTTCCATTATTCTTCACAGCACTTTCTTCTGATGCATCCTCAATATATGGCAGACCAAATTTAATGATTATGTAAAATAATGGGTATAATTAAAGTTTTATTTTCTTTTAATCTTCAGGTTTCTGCTAGGTAGGACATAGGGAAGTAAAAGGTTCTCAACTGAATAGAAGACGTCATTGATCAGCATATTGTCACATGTTAGTGACTAGACATGGGGTCTGGATTGACAGTTGGATGTACTGAACACTTGTAACTTGCTGACTACAAATAATATAACACTATTGCTAGTCAAGACGCAGAGTTACGATTTTTGCTTCTTTCTGTGGTGCTGAAAAGTGACCAAGCTGAAGGCAGTGATTGAATAAATGTGTTAAATGGACAAGAGGTCTCCTTGGAAGATAATGGAGTTATTCATTTGGAATGCCATGAAAATCATAGGCCATCCTAATTTCAAGGATTGTATTTCTTGTAAGACGTCACAGGGTCAGAAATTAGCGGGTATCTGCATCAATGGTAGGCAGCAGGGCTTTGACTAGATCATCCACATGTCTGTCTGTGGTCACAGTCAGACAAGTAATGCGCCCTGAGCTGGTTTTCTAAGCAGTCTGTGATTATGTTGGTTTTATTGATTGGATACAAATGGGGCCTAAGGGACCATGAATTGCAGTGCCTTTGATACACCAATTTTTGTGACTGATTTTGCAGTAGGCCATATTGCTTGAAGTGTGACTTTGCAGCTTGCCAAATTTGTTTCTCATGTTTCAAGTGTTCTTTTGTTCGTTTCTGGACCATTCTCCTGATATTTCGAGTCACCAAGTTTACTGCCGTTTTGCATGATGGCTCCATGATTTCTTGACGTAGTTTTCTGAGCTTTCTTTTAAGCTTCAACAAACGATCTAGGCCAGGTATTTTGTATTTCCGGTCTAAAATTCTAGTGTATTCTAGCCTGCATGACGAAGCTGTAGAGGCTACAAAGTCATGCTGCTTTAACAGATTTATTGGAAGAGTGAAGTTGGACATTTTGAGGTATGAGTTCAGAGGTGAGGCTTTGAAACAAGTCCCAGTCTGTCAGATTTTCAACTGGATCTAAAGCTTTCCTCACCCTAACAGGGTTCAGTTGTTCAATTTATTTATGTTCCGTAAATCCAGATACAGGTAAACACCATAGGATATGGAACAGTCAAATACAATATAAATACAACATCTGTACCATAATAGTCTAGTTGAAAAATTAATAAAATTACAAATTACATAAATATAAGTTAATTGTACTTATGCATCACAATTTGAGCCTGTTAACAGAAACAGTGTTGATGAGTACATCGCTGATAAGTAATAAGATTCTAATTTACTTAGATACAAGTTAATTATACTTGTGCATCACAGTTTGAGCTTGTTATCAAAAACAATGTGAATGAGTACATCGTTAATGATTATAAAATTTGTAAGTAAAAGTAAGATCCTCATGTCTCTAGGAGACCTCTGAGCAAAATTAGGCAGTTTCCCGCCCAAGTAATTTCCAATTCCTCCAGTAGATGGGGAAGTAACAGGGACCACTACCGGAGAGGGCCGACCTCACATCCCCTCTACCGTCAGGTGCGTAATGCATAGAGTATTGTGGAGCTAAAATTTCGAAGTTAGAACTAACAAATAATTCCATGAGCTTCAAGCCTGAGGGGGTCTCAGAGTCAGAGTTTCTTTATGACGGGCGGTTTACTGTCAATCAGTTCATCTTGGCACAAGCCCCTTTCACGACTAGACATTTCTCTTCAACTGAACCCTTGCAGCCATAGTCCTTATGTAACATCCTCTCTGATGAGAGGATAGGTCTGTTGTTTACAATTGCTGTTGGCCCTCGACAGCACAATCATTCTCAAGTCTGAGCCCCATGGGACTTGTGACCATATTTTAATGTCTCAGAAAATTCCCCCCGACTGGAGGGCCAGGTCCTGGTATTTATATCCCCAAGGAACAGGGTGACCTAGTTAAACCCCCAGGGACAGGGTTCCCTTTTCATCGCCTCCTGCGACTCACAGGGATATGATGGAGGTATTTGAACCTCCCTCTATGTGGGTTTGCTGCTTCAAACTGTCCTCTGAGGGTGTGAGGGAGTCATCCTTATACTATAACCTTGACACGGACCACACAGGAAGCACCATTTCCAACAGTTCCTCTACTGTTGTGTTGACTCTCCAGTACCACTACATGCTTATTGCCTTGGAAATGTGTTTAGCTTATCCTTGGCAAGCAGCAGGCACTGTTCAATTTATCGTGTCACAATTTGGCTATGGCTGATTGTATCATTCATGAAGCTGAGCCCTTCTTAAGAAGCTGCCAATTATGCAGCTACTCAAGAAATTCCGAGCATTTTATGGAATCCGAAGGTTCATTACTGTGTTCACAAGAGCCCTCCACTGGTCCCTATCATGTGCCAGATCAATCCAATCCATACTATCCCATCCACTCTCTCTAAGATCCATTTTAATATTGTCCATCCACCTACGCCTTGGTCTTCCCAGTGGTCTCTTTCCTTCTGGCTCTCCCACCATTATCCTATACGCATTCCTCGTCTCCCCCATTCGTGCTACGTACCCTGCCCATCTCATCCTCCTTGACTTGATCATTCTAATTATACTTGGAGAAGAGTACAAGTTATGAAGCTCTCCATTATGCAATTTTCTCCAATCTCCTATCATTTCATCTCTCTTCGGTCCAAATATTCTCCTCTACATCCTGTTCTCAAACACCCTCAGTCTATATTTCTCCCTTAATGTCAGGGACCAAGTTTCACACCCAAACAGAACCACAGGCATAAGTATAATTTTGTTTATTCTAATTTTTATGCTTTTGGACAGCAGACAAAAAGACAAACAGTAATGGACTGAATGATAACAAGCATTACCCAAGTTCAGTCTCCTCTTAATTTCTTCCTGAATCAGATTTTGATTTGTTATAGTGGTTCCCAAATATCTGAACTGTACCACATTTTCAAAACATCTGTTACCTGTCTTTATGTCATGATTTTTCCCTGCATTCTGATGTTGAGACAGCAACATGTACTTAGATTTCTTTGTGTTTACTTCTAGACCAACCTCCTTACTAGCATCAATTAAAGTTTATGTGTTATGGTATCTATATTATCACCCAGCAGATTCACGTCCTCAGCATAGACCAACAACTGATGTGTCCCATTTAATTTCAGTCCCACCTGGTTTTCGTGGGCTCTTCCTAATGGCATTTTCTAAACGAAGTTGAAAAGCAGTGGCGATAAAGCATCTCTTCATTTTAGACCATTCTGGATAGGGAAATTATTGGGCAAATATTTACCTATATGGACAGTAATATACATTTTGTATAAACACATTTTAATCAACCTGACTAATTTCATGGGTACCCCAAACACTATCAGAATATTGTACAATACTTCCCTCCTAACTGAATCATTGGCTTTCTTGAAATCTACAAATAGCTGATGTACTGTCTCATTGATGTTCTTATCAGTGTACCTAATAAACCATAGCTGTCTTCTACCAAATTCTTACCTGCTCAACACTTATGATTATCTTCCTATCTGAGTCACCACCGTAGAACTTAAAATAAATCAGTCTAGAAGCCATGAAATCATAACACTTACCTTCTGTTTCAGACTCGGTTTGATGATTCAGCTCTTTTCTATGCCAGTGGGGAGCCATATCTACGCCATTATATTGCAGTTTCTCTATTGAATGACACACTTCATGTTGAGATAGACTTTGGGGATGGTGCAGTGTCCACAACAATAGGAAAGGGTCTGCTTTCAAATTATTGGAACAATTTCACAATTGCTCACCACAAGAATGTGATCAGTGTTCATCTGAACTATGACTCAGAAGAGCTGGAACTGCCTGGCCCAAATTACCACCTGTACATCGATCCAGAGATATACATAGGAGGTGGACCTGAACTACACAAAAAGAAAGGTTGTACTGTAATTTGAGTTCCTTCATGATTGTAGTCACGTTATAATTTAATGCTCTCATGTATTGGGTTTATTTGCATAAGAACTTCATATGCATTGATTATTTGTTATTTTAATATTCCTGAACTTTAACATTTCAAGATATATTAATTTTTAAGGCTTTCTTTCCCAATAGAAGAATGACATTGAACCTAGAAAACCAAGACATGGGTGTTCATAGGATCTAAACACAGGCATATTAAGATATCAGACTTAACTACTGTCTTGTACAACTGTACATAAAGGATCTGGAAAGGCTATTATGAAAGTTGAATGGTTGTGTTCCATTGTCTTGGTTATATATATTAGTGAGAGCTTAACCTAAACTTAACAGTAGGAAAGTATACATATTTCCACTGGCACACTCATTTGAGGCACAGAAAATCTTTTGGCTATGTTAATTCCACAGCATACAGGATGGAGCCAGTTGAGTTCTTGAAATGACAAGTTACTGTGTGAGTCTTGTATAGGTGATACTGTTATATGAGAAAAGCCATACTAAGATCCTTTAGCACACCAATTGTGGGTAGTAGTGGGCATACCATCCATTTTGAGAACCTTTTCTCATGTTTAAGGACAGTTACTATACAGGGCAGAATTAATTTGTGGATTTAAAATGTTAATAGAAATCAGTTGTAGGCTGATGACTGTCATGAAATCTATGGAATATGTCAAGAGTCCCTCCTGTGACCGAAGGGTAATATGGGACAGTTTTGGGAATAACTGATCTGTGGCCTAATGCCACTAGGGAGCAAGTTAAACAAGAATTATGAGCACTGGTCAGAAAGAAATTTACATGGAATAACTTCAGTAAGTTACATAACCAATAAAGATAAATTATTTTAATAACCATCTACATGACAGTGAAATGATGAGTATAACAGTAGTTATTTATTCAGTGGTAGTTCTTGGATATGTTTTGAACTCTGATTTGACTGAAAGCTGTTATGAACTGTTTTCAATAAAATTTGCCTGAAAGGCAATCCATTAAAAACTAATGGTGATGTAGAAACAGCAGTGAAATGATGAAATAGGACACTAACTTTACTAACAGAATATATAATAATTCATTTTTTGATGTGATGAGTGTCTAGAAGCTTTTTGGTGCTGTATATTATACAATTTATTGGTTATACAGTGGTTATAAATCATTGCAAACTCATTTTCTGGCTGCCCTTCAAACTTCCAGGCATTCTCGTATCAGTCAGCAAATGTGTATATGTTCACAGGTCTGATGTCTTACAACAATTTTGCGGGCTGTCTTAAATATGCGTTCTTCAATGATATCTCAATTTTGTATGAACTGAAGAAGGGAAATCCTAAGGTTCATTATATTGGTGTACTGGAGCCAGAAATATACGAGACAGATGTAGAGGTGATCCCCATTACATTCCCCTTCCCATCTTCTTACATCTGGTGGCCCAACCAACAGGCAGATAACTTCACGCTTAAATTTTCCTTCAAGAGCAACCGCAGTATGGCTGTGCTAGCAACATCCTCTGTCAGAACTGCTACTGGCAATGGATATTGGGAGGTAAGCTTAAACTTTCTTTGGGCAGTAAATATTGGAGGGCCTTGTGCTGTTTTGTTTCCATATATATGTATATAAATATGAGAAATGCTGAGAAAATTGTGGGGCTGAATTAATGGGAGAGAAATTTGTAGTTGGGCTTCAACTTCACTCAGTGGGTCTGGCAGACGTGAGTCTCTTGTTAAGACATCTTTGTTCAGAATCCTCCATCATGTAATGACAGTTCAAAAATCAACCACTCTTAGCACTCTATATTTACTGTAGCAACACACTGCATGATTGACATGGCCGTTTAATTACACAATTCATTGTTATTTTCCTAAATATATATCCTCTGTATCACTTATTATAGACTTGTATTTATATCTGTATACCTTGTCACTTTATATAAATACTGATGCATGTATTACTCTTTATATATGCATGTCAGTCATTAATGATTATTATGGCAGGTGCGCGCAGTGAATGATGAGATCCGGTTTGAGCTGGTTCCAGATGAAGCAAAGAATGTGACTCATCTCACAACAGTGAAATTCAACTACCGATCAAGCTGGCATGTGGTAAACAGCTCCATCCTAATTCTAGGGCTACTAATTTTTTTCAGAGTTGTTTTTCTGAGAAATGAGATAGTTTAAAGACAGATCTGGCATAGATTCTTAAGTTATCAGTGACAGTGTTTGAACTGCAGAGATGACAAATAGTATGATCACAGGTATAATCGTATAATATAAGGAATGGGTGGTGTGGCATATACTGAATCCAGTTCAGTCCAGTTCCATCCAGTTAAATTCAGTTTTATTTATCCTTTTCAGACAAACTATTGGCATATGATACAACTTTTATACACACATAAATGTTGTCCCTGTGCTTAACTAATTAAGCACTATGCCATGAAGATGCAACATAAATAACATAAACATTTCAGCTGAGTTCCTTCATGCTACCCTGCACTACAGATACAATTCATGAAGAAAAACCAACTCAGATATCATGTTCCACTAATTTAACATGACATATTTTTTACGGAGTAAAATAAATGCTGTGCGTAATTATGAAACCACAAGTGTTCAAAACCATCATTACAAAAGGCCAGACCCTGGAATTAGTAATTTTCTTTTTTTTCATTCTGTGAATCAGTTACCTGGATTAGTTTTTTGGTATGTCATTGTGAAGAAATCTATCCCATCATCTGTAGACAGTTCAGATAAGTTACTCATATATTTTCTCTAGTGTAAATTATACTAACAAACAGTAAGAATTCAGCATTGAAGTGGGTTGTAACTAAGTTGGCATTGTCTGATAAGGAATATCGTGTTCTTTCAGGTGAATCTTAACTACACAAAGGGCAAATTGACACTCACCGTTGATTATAAGTACAAGACAGCACAGCTTTTAGGCCTGAAGTTTCAGCTGGGGGACAGAGTGATCATTGGCAGTGGTGGCAAATTGAATCAAGGTATTTATTTTTGATGGTATTTAATTCTTAATTTTGGAGGAGGAGATATTTAGGAATCACTTAAGCAGTGAAAAGTACTATCTTCTGGGATACAGTGCTGTGTAGTCTGTTGAAAGTCAACCGACGTTTTAGAGGAACATATTGGCCTCATCTTTGGTGTTGAATAAGCTGAGTAAGATACAAGTGTGAAATCAGTGGCAAACATTTGTCTGGAGAAATCAAGAAAACCACAACAAACCTCCTTCAGTAAAGCAGCCAATTTAAGCACAGGTACAGCTGTTAGAATGTTACCTCCATATTGGCACAAAGATTTCCATCTACTTTCATGCTGGTATCTTGCTCGGCTTATTTGACCCTGAAGATGGAGGCGATATGTTCCTCCGAAACTTAGGTTGACTTTGAACAGACTTCATGGTGTTATATCCCAGAAGATAGTGCTCTTCATAACTACAGCTGCAACAACTTCAAATCTTGCATAAAACTGTTGAATGTAAGTTGCTCTTCTGCCTAAACACCATGCCATTCATATGTAAATAGTGCATAAAGAATAACTCAGTGCATTCTCTACTTTTACACAAGTTGGAGGTGAGCAGTCAGCTTCATATTCTCATATTCTAGAAGTTTCATCTCTCAGTAAAGAGCCCTTCATGCTCATTAGACAGAAGTCTGGCTAGACCCCCCCAAATAGCTTGGGTATGGTGGTAAAGAGAAAACTTACTAAGAGCCCCTGATACTGAATGGGCATGAGGCTAGATGGACTGTTTAGTAGCCTGGGTGTGGTGATAGAGAGACAATCTCTTGTCCTTTCAAAAGCCAAACCTGACCCACCTAGCTTGTTGTTGGCCATGTTGTTGATAAGAACTCTAATGGCGGTCTCAAACTTTGTGTCATAAAGGCAGAAAATTATTTCTGCATAACTGCAAAACTGCTGGCTGTACTACAGCTCAGACAGACACTGACATTTCTCTATGGAGGCCATGCTTCAATCCAAGTCAATTCATTGGGACTTAATGATGGAAAAGTACTGGGGCAAGTTTCTCACAGAGAATTTCAGTTTTTCCTGCCAGCTGTCATCGAGTGAGTGGGCGAGCAAGCAAGTGCAGAGTTGTGACGTTGCAGTTGTGTTTTAATTCTGACAGTCAGGTGAATACTCCCTGACACAAGAAACTAAAATTAGAGGGATAATTCTATAACACTTAAGTGAATTTGGTTTTTAGTAATGTGTGTTTTCTGGTGTGACAGGACTTGTGGGTTGTATCCGAGAAGTGGAGGTGAATGGAGAAGCCTTGGAACCACGCTATGTAGTGAGCTCAGATTACAAACAGGGGCAGGTGTCTCTAGATAATTGCCAGTTGGTGGATCCCTGCAAGAGACCCAATGCATGTGAGCATGGGGGCAAATGCTCTGTCAAGGATGACCGTGTCACATGTGACTGTGAGGGCACTGGCTATATTGGCAATAATTGCCACTTTGGTTAGTATGTCACCACTCAGTATGTACCAAAATATTTTGTTTATTCTTAAGTTAAGTGTGTACTTTTAAAAAATGAACACTTGTACATTTTCATCGCTTAGACATATTCATATCTGGCTGCCGAAGAAAGATCAGTCATACTCCTATTTACTTTTGAGTCTACATATGATATTGAACATTTAATTATATATTACATAATTAATTTTTATAATTAGTTTGTGTTTATATTGTTTAAGATTTAAGGTAATTAATTTAACTGCACCAATCACAGAAATGATAGAGAAATTCGAAGGCCTGCAAAAATTTTCATCATTCTTGTGGGAGTGATATTCCTGAAAGTTATGAAGTTCTGCCTTAATAATGTTATGATAACTGACTCATTCAGCAGCCACGAGCAAACCCTGGACGATATAAAGAACCTCCATATCAAGAGAGCCAGGTGGCACAATATCTGCCCCATATAAGAGGGACGATGGGAGGACGAACATGAGCCTGCATGGTTTACGAATTTTAATTACTGACAATACAAAAAAAAATTAATTAGCATCAAGAAATTTTATACAATTTTAAAAAAAACTTTACATTCCCAGGAAACTGCTGTGTTTGTGAAATGTTCTATTTTGTGTACTATGTATTGTAGCATATAAGTGTACGTACTTTACGTCTAAACAACTTATGTGATGGTGGTTTCCTATTTGTAGTGATGTTTGCCCACTGAAGATGGTCCACAGAGACTGAAACATGCAAGGGTGTTAAGTTTTCATGTAGTAAAAAATCTTACAGGTCACATTGGATGGAGTGATTTATATTTGCAATTGTTAGTGTGACGGACCAGAATGAAACAAATCAAAATCTTAAAACTATTTTTATTGAAGAAAACTACCATTGTTTTATTCGTCTTGGAACTGTGTGTATAGAGACAGACTATGAGTATGTAGTTAATCTTGAAACTAGTTTATACTGAGACAGGCTTATGATTTAATTCAGAAGACATTCAAATATTGAGACAGAATGTCAGTGTATGATTTATCTCAAAACTATTTACAGTACATTGAGACTACTGGTATATGACAATCTCAGAAATGTTTATTTTTAGATAGACTGTTGCTGTGTGAATAATCTTGGAACTATTTATATTGAGTGGTATGAATCCCATTTCTGTTTCATGAGGCAGCTGAGCACCGAAAAACATGTGAAGAACTTGCATTGCTTGGATACACTAAGCCTGATGTCTATTTGATTGATATTGATGGTAATGGCCGTTTTCCACCAGCACATGTGAAATGTGAGTTCCAGTCACTAGAGGACTCCACCAAGACAATAGTTGAGCATAATCTGCCCAGCCAAGTGGTGTGTATATACATTACATTCAGTCATTTTGTGCCACTTAATTTTCCTTTTTATACTTTGTAATTAAGATATTTCACTTTATAGGCATTGATTGTCTGCTGCTTTCCATTTCAAAAGTCTGTTAAAATGCAACCAAAAGATGCTGGAATCTACCACTATAATTGTCTGTCTATATATATGTGCTGCATCAGAGCCATGGGTAACATCCAAATGGAGTTGGCAGCTACTTATGCTGAAATTTAAGACCTTTAAAAAACTCTGACTGTAAATTAATGGAATGTAAGAAATGAACCTTATTTATATATAAAGTATGAATCATACTGAATCCAAAACAAAAGAGGAAGTACAATAATTTGTAGAACGCTTAACACCAAAGGAGTTGGAATAGCTTAGTTGATATAGTGATGGGCTACAGACTGTATGGCCAGAGTTCAATTCCTGGCAGTGCAAGATTTTTCTTTTCTCCACAGCATCCAGACTAACTCTGGAGCCCAACCAGGCTCCTATCCAGTGGGTATTGGGGATCTTTCCCCAGGGGTAAAATGTCAAGGGCGTGAAGCTGACCACAAACCTCCATCTAGTGCCAAGGTCAAGAAGGGCAGACCTATACTTCCACTCCCTCATATATCTTCATGTCATAGTGCTTAACTCCTTAAGCACGGGGTCAGCTTTACCTATATGCTTACTACGATTTAGTACTGGGGATTTTTCCTGTATGTAGCAAAGGATAAGTCTGGAACAACATATTGAGATGTGAAGGAAGAAGGATTTGGAGGGATCATATTTAGATGAAGGGGTTTATGAATATTAATGCAGAAATACATATTAGGAGGACAGTAGGGTTCAAGAATAAGAGCAATGGCAGAAAATGTGAATATATATGAATAAATATGAAGAGAAATGTGAAAGGATGGTAAGAAAGAAGGAGAGTGAAGTAGAAACAAATCTAGAGCAATAGTAGTCAGTAGAGATAGCAATTTGATACATGTAATTAAAATGTTAAAATATGATAGATGAGTTTTTTCTACAGGAATTATAATCTAAGTAGAATTGTGGAGTGTAGAAACAGGGACTCAAAACTATGGAATCCCAGAATATAAATTGCAATGAACCTAAATTATTACAGTATTAATTATATTACATACAATGTATGAATAATACTGAATCCAACACAGAAGCAGAACCATTATAAATTATAAAACGCCAGCTACCATTCAGTACAAAATCATTTGTCTTCCCATCACCCATCTAGAAATCCAAAGGTAAATGTGCACAGACTTGAGGATGGGGAACTTACATAATTAGCAGTATCATAATCTGTACCGTTCACTTCTTTATTATTGGGGTTATTAAATTCAGGAAGATAAGATGGAATGGGCATTTAGTACAAATAAGAGAGATCAGATATGCATACAAATTTTAGTCAGAAAACCTGAAAGGAAGAGATCCTTTGGAAGACCTAGGTGTAGATAGGGGTTAGTATTAAAATTGATTGATTGAAATCGAGTGTGAAGGAATGGATTTGATTGAACTGGGTCAGAACAGGAACCAGTCAACAAAATTCTGTGAACATTCGGCTTAATGAAAGTGAGGAATTTCTTGAACAGCTGATGAGTTACCAGTGTTGCAGGAAAGAATCTGCAACCTACAGCTTAGTAAATAATGAGATTAATATATAATATTTCATAGCCAACCTAAGAGAGATGTTATTCATAGATGACAGACATTTATTCCATGACTGTGAAAGGGATAATGTTTGAGACAGAAAAGTGTGAAACTATATATATAAAAACATCATAATCATTACAGTGGATTGCTATTGTTTTGTTCAGGATGTGCGGAGTTCCACAGATAAAGATTTTAGCTTCAACATCACTTATCGGGAGTTCACAGCAGAGATGATGCAGGAGTTGATCTCACACTCCCTGTATTGCAGTCAGAAAATCAAATATGATTGCTACAAGGCACCACTTGAACTGCATTCTGCCACCTGGTTTGTGTCATCCATGGAATCTGACATAGTTGACTACCTGGGAAACGTAAAGCGAGGGGCTTGTCCTTGTGCAGGTACACTGACTCATCAAATAAAATCTCCAATATGCTGTCTTTCCAATTTTATATCCCTGAGTGGTTGTATTTTTTAACAGTTGCTGCTTTTGACACAACTAATCTATTATAGAATAATGTTATATTTTAGCATCCTGTTGCACTGATTTAAGTCCATGATTTATTTCAACCGTCTTCCAGTGCATACACTCATCTATCTCACTCCTCTCTCTCGCACTACATGTTTCGGCACAAAAGTGCCATCTTCAGGTGCTTATTCGATTTACGCTAAACTAGTTCACTGCATGTCTTGCCATCTTCATATTAAAATTTTTAACATTTAATATTTATCAATATATATGATAAATATATATTTTAGTTATTTTAATATGAAGATGGCAAGGCATGCAGTGAACTAGTTTAACGTAAATTGAATAAGCACCTGAAGATGGCACTTTTGTGCCGAAACATGTAGTGCGAGAGAGAGGAGTGAGATAGATGAGTGTATGCACTGGAAGACGGTTGAAATAAATCATGGACTATTATAGAGTAGACGGGGCATACATTTTGCTTACAACTATGAGCAACACTAGATGTTCTACTGTATATAGATCCTTTTCCTTGGATTTAATTAAATATACACCACACATGTTATATACCAAGTGTTTGTATGATGAGAGTATTTGTGAACTTTGTACATATTAATTTTAGCATCAAGTTAAATAGGATTATATTATGGTAATATGGACCAAAGTGATGTTCATCCACCAAACTTTAAATGTAGATTAGATGTGAGAACTTCACTGAAATCTCTTTATTGTTTTGGGAGATAAGGACTATAAACCGACGGGCTCACATGACATTTTTATTTTGTTCAGTTACAAGTTCTGATATTTTGGAACCATAAATGGATGATGTCTTCTGACACTTCTATGCTTCTATTCATTTTGTGTAGACTTTGACTTTTCTTTAATGCTGGAGCCGTTTCCCAAACATTTCTGTTCACAGAACATTTTTGGTTGAAATATGCTGGTGAAACTGCATAAATGCTAAAAGTTGCAGATATAACGTGTATTAGGACATAAGCAGGAAGGATTTGGAATCATGTGTGAAACAGAATGGAAAAGAAAGCTGAAACTGAAGATTGTTTATGCTTTTCCTGGGATTAATAAGAGGACTATTTGTTTTTCTTGTGTCCAAGTAAGATGTCTCATTCTGAAGGGTTCTGACACTGTATTCCACTCAGTATTACAGGTTTTCTGGACTTGGTCCATTGTTTGATGTCCTTAAAATGAGAACATAGTATTTTGGGAGCTGGATCTGCTGATATCCTCAGGTGGGGGTGGGATACCTGCTCAATACTGTCTGATACTACTGAACTGTGTCATGGCATTTAGGATATCAGATGGGAAAGTCCAGAAATTTACATTATCATCATTGCTCTTTGGAATTGATTTATACAACCAGTATAGCCCAAGCATTATACCCTCCTTTAGGCTGAGTAGATATCCCCCACATGAGGACAGCTGCAGATCCAGCTCCTGAAATATTGTATTCTGGTTTTGCAATGTCAGTTGTTGAATGAAGTGCAGGAAATTAATAATACTAAACTGAGTCATGCAAAAATTTTACAAATGAGTGGAAGTGGTAAGTAAATTATTCGTCTGTTCAGTATACACGTGGTATATTAAAGAATCAGCATTACTGTACTTCACAGAGGCTAGCAGGGATAATAGTTACACATATTTTGATACATGAAGTTCAGGTTGCCCACAAAAATTGTAAGTAAAGATTTGTGGCATACCACATTTTTCTCTTTTCATTAAAATTTTTTGTTGGACTTCATATAATAAAAGCAGTAAAGTTGTCTTGGAAGTATACTGGGGGACTGACAGTAAAGATATGTGAAATTTCATAGGCTGACTCTGTCTCCATCCTCAGGAAAAAGGAAAGGGTATATTCTCTGTGGGGCTCTTTAAATAAAGCTTGACCTTGTTCTTAGCCCAAATACTTATGCTAGGTGCAGCATTCAGTTTTCTATTACTTTGTTTCTGGATTCGTAATTTAAGTAGAAAATTTGTCAGTAAATAAACTTCTTTGTGGAATGCCAGTTCATAGGAATTTAAACACAGCTCTTAGTGTCTGGTTTGTGGTGCAAGAAACGCTTGTGTTTATAGTGAACAAAACGTGTGTGGATCCCACCCGCTCATGCAATTGTGACATTTCTGAACCAAAATGGCATTCTGATGAGGGCTACTATGTCACCCCTGAGAGTTTGGGCATCACACAGATGGTATTTCTGCAGCAGAAGGACCTGGATGCAGATGCACAAGGGCGTATCACACTTGGCCCTCTTGAATGTGTGGAAACTAGTGAGTGTTTTAGATAATCTCTTGGTTATTTGTCCAAATTGAAATCTTATCTATGACTTTGTAAGAGAGTGTTAAGGTCCCATGAGTTTCCCCAATCAAAATTTGAATGAATATTTTATAGTTCACTGCTTCACTCATTTCACACTTCTTGGCTTGATCATCTTTAATAAGCTTAAAAATAGAAATTATGAAGCTTGCGCTTATATATTTTTTCCATTCTCCTGTTTCTTCATCTCTTGAATCTTAATATTCTTGGCATATTTTTAATCATCCTTAATCTCTCTTATATTTTGGAACAAATCTCACCCAGATTTGTGCTACAGTGTGAACACTGATATTTTCAGACACACAGAAGTATGTTGTTACATTCACGTCGAGCCAGTCGTACATTGAGGTGCCAGGGTGGAGGAAGGGAGACATTTCCTTCAGCTTCAGAACCACTGGAGAAAAAGCAATACTTCTTTACCAACCTCCCATCAGGCCCAATCATCCATCCTTCATGGTGGCTTTAACAAATGGTATGTTCAGATAGAGAGTGGGTGGATGAGTGAGTGAATAAGTGACCTAGTGAGCAAATGAGTGGCTGAATGACTTAGAGAATGCAGGTGAGCTGAGCTGGTGAATGTGCTAGGGCATGAATGGAAATTGGTGAGTAAATGATGAAGTGAGGTGGATATGTGTGTAAGTGATTTTGTGAATGAATATGTAGGGTTAGTGGATGAGTGATAATGTTGTAACTATACCTGACATGTTATCTGTTATCTCTGTTCCATATGTAAGAGCTGAAACTTACATGGTAATAATATATTACAGACTTCCAGTTAACTTTCAATTTCACACTTAACACTGGACACCAACGTGTGATGGAGATCAAGTCAGGAAGACAGCTAAATAGCGGGGAATGGCAAAAGATCTGGATAGACTATAATGAGCACCATGTTCGCTTCATGATTAATACAGACTATCAAATGGTGGACTTGCTTCCTGAAGAAGAATTTGGGCCATTTGAGGGCAGCATGTTCATTGGAGGAGCTACAGAGTATGTAATTTTACTTAATGTCCAATGTTTGTATATGTTTTCAATTTTTCCATTAGAGACCTGTAGAAAGCAATGAAATTCTCAGGAGGTGCAAAGAAAGTGGTGTCATATTGATGTAATATTAATTTTTATGTAAAATTAGCTGGAACTTTATTTCAAATGAAGAACAGAAGCGTGTTTTTAGAAGATAACTTTAGATTTGGGCATTGATTCTTCATCAAATAACTCTTCATATTTTGTTGCAAAAAAGTGGGGTTTTATACAGAATATATGTGCATAATGACACCTCATATCCTACATTTGTGGATAACTTTTTCTAGTGCCTTCTCTTTATTTGATGTAAAAAGAAAAGCACAACGTTTTCAAAGCATGCAAGAACTAAGTCATGATAGCTTATAAGGGGCAAGTAGCTAAAGCTTCAGATGTTCTTAACTTCAACAACAGATGGAGGTGTCTCTTCAGTTTTATGCTCTAGTTGCTACATTTATAATGGGAGAGGCTAGATGTACATCCAAAATGAGACTGGATGGTCTCCAGAGGTCTCCTGGTTATGCTGGTGAATGGAAAAATATATTAACAATCAAGTTCCTTCCGTCAAATGTGACACTTTTTTAAGTTTTCCACCTCGTCAGCACCTGCCTTACATGTTTCGGCTCACCACGGAGCCATCATCAGAGGCATTTATAGTAGAAAAAGAAATCACCAACACACAAAACTTCACTTTGTCCAAGATAGCCACGTTCCAGTTAATTAAAATAATTACAAATAGTTAAAATTACCCAGAATGTCGATTCACTAAAAGTTTTTCACACACCACAGTAGCTTCCTTATTTGATTCGTCGTTAATTCTGTAAAATTATGTTTCGTTATTTGAAGTAAGAATTCTTAAAATCCCTAGAATTCTTTCCCGCTTGGCCCAATCTTTTTGCTTCGGGATGTTGTTGGCGTGTGTTGTCTGTCGGTAGTTGATGTTGCTTGTCTGTGTGTTGTGATGCTTGTGTGTTCTTGACGGAAGGAACTTGATTGTTAATTGGTTAATGTGACGGACCAGAATGAAAGACCTTAAACTTATTGAAGCTNATCCCTACTGTAAATCAAATTTGATTGTCCACCCACAACATAACTAATTTAAGGTTTAAGTATTTATTTCATTGTTTAAAATGCTATGCCACATGTGGGCTATATATATTAACTAATGACAAATGACAAAGTGATCATGAAAATTAACAGAGTTAGAGAGGATATTTAAAGAAGTGATCATGGCCTGTTTTAAGGTACTGCTGTGTAATTTGCTTGGCTAGACTAAGGAAGGTCATGAAAATGTTAGCATAACTAATGTCCATACAAAGGTTCAGACCATGTGTCTCCCAAATATGGATCCAAAGTATTCATGCTAAACCAGTTTGCTTGGTATCAGCAATATTAATGTTATTTTGTTCAGAAACATGGCTAACCCACTCTTCCCTTAATACTGTTGGAAACATTATGCTATAGTGCAGCAATTAGCACCTATACTTCATATCTGCAGCACACACTGTTTGAATCTCAACTAGAGGACTGATTGCCATAACTGAAGTTCTGTTATTTTTCTTTCTTCTCTCTGGTGAATATCAGGACAGTACTTTTATATGTGTCTAACCACTTCCTTCCCTATCCTTTCCATTTATTTTATATCATAGCTTCTTACTGTTGCTATATAACGTCTTCAATTGACTTACCTAACTCATGAGTGTATCACCATTCCTGAAAAGTTGGTAGTCATTCAGCTGGGTGGGACGTTCTTCACTTTAGTCAAAGCCAGAAGTTCATTATGTCTTCACACAGTCTGCCACCTAACCCTATTTTCAGCCAGTTTAATCCAGTGGATTATCTCAGATAACCGGGATTATTTCTCTAAAATCAATTTTAACATTATCCTATGATCTACACTTAGATGTTCCCAGTGGTCTCTTTCTTTGAGTTTTTCCAATTAAACTTCTATATGCATTTCTCATTCTCTCTATGCATGCTACACATCTTGACCATCTCATCTTTCTTCAGTTAATTAGAGGGCACATGAAGCTGCTTATTGTGTAAGTTTCTCTTCAGTTAGCACAATGATGATAAACAACCCATAATTCAACAATAATATGATTTTGCAATTTATAAATTTCTTATTGTTTTTCAGGGACCTCCTAGGATCCAGCTCAGTACAGCAAGGGCTTATTGGCTGTTTCCGTGGGCTGGTGGTGAATGGAGAGATCTTGGACATCTACTCATATATGAGTGTGCACTTATCAGAGATCATCAAGGACTGCAAGCCATCATGTGACCCCAGCCCATGCAAGAATGGGGCAAAGTGCAAAGAACTGTGGAGTACATTCCAGTGTGTGTGCAAGAACCCATGGGCTCATGTTGGCACATATTGTGAGACCAGTATGTTCTTGCTGTGGGCAGATGCCCTAAATTAGATACACAATCTATTATCAAGGCTGATGATAGGGGAGGAAACTTGAATAACCAGGGATGAAGATAATCTGAAAATACTGTATGTGAGGCAAAAGAGAGCAATTGAAGAGGCTCTTCACATGCATAAGATTGCTGTTCTAAAATTAAAACTTTTATTTTCCAAGTATCAACACGTTTCTATTCCTGTTTATTTGTGTGTCTGTCACTCATTAACTTAGTATTATCTTTGTTCTTAAAATATTTGTGATTAAATTTGTAATGTATGTAAGGGCGTGAAGGTGTACTCTACTCAAATACACATATTTACCAAATGAGTTCATTTATAGTTTCCTTACATCATTGGCCTTGAATTTAATTTACTGAACACACGAATTTATTGCTGTGAAGTTTATCATGCTGTACATACCAGACTGGACAGATCCAGAAATTACTTTTGCATGTGTATTTAATTACACATTCACCACACAAAGAACTGTATTATAATGAGGACTTTTTTTGTATGATGGATCATTTTTGGGGAAAAAAAGATGTATTTTACTTGGATCTTGATATTAGATAGTGGTTGTACCCAGTTGATATGAACTATAATTAAATTTGCTTGACAACGTTTAGTTTAGAACCCCCTTTTTTTGTTAGTGGGGTGGGACTATGTCCCTTGTACTGCGGCTACTTCTGGCCTATTGTACCAGCCCCAGATGATAGGTGAGGGTGATTGTGGAGCAATTGGTGGAATGAAGATTGGCTGGGCACAAACATCAGTACTGTATTCATATTAAAGCCCATTTTCTCTGGAAATTATGCCTTGGTTGAAATTTTGTTAAAGAAAATTTTTGTTTGACCATTCATCAAGGAATGAGAAGCTGAATTCCATAGGCACGTATATCCATACTTGTTTCCTTATCAGATTCAACTGTAATTGCATCATTCTAGCTTGTAAACTTAAAATTCTTAAGAGTAGTATCCATATATCTTACACACCACAATTCTCAGGCATAACTTCTAGGCAAAAGTGCATAAATTACACAAGTAAAGGTTGTAATGTCAATGATAATACAGTCAACTCTCGATTATCCGGGCTAATGGTGGGGATGGAAGTCACGGTTAATCGAAANATATTAGAAACAGTCTCTTGAACTGTAGCCACAGTTTTTATATTACTGTCATCCTCATCTTTATATATTACTACAGAATTTAATATTAATAATGATCTTTCTGCATCAGATATAAAGGAACTGGCTGCTTTTATTAGCCCCTTCTCTACCCTCATTGTGTCCATTCACTATTCACACTCAAGAATCAGCTATTCTAAAGCAAAATTGAAAATGACAAAATATTTCCTTAACTCAGATCATAGATTTTCTTGGTCTGTAAACAGCTGATATATTGCTTGATGTACCCTCTGATCTTTCCTTTAGCAACTGCTGAATGTAGAATATCTGGTCAGTCGTTGATCTGTTGCATCAAAATCCTTTTCAACTATATATGGAATTATCTTTGCAAGAAGTATATTTGAGAAATTTTCCTCCCAAAATATCATAAAAAATAAGTATTTGTTATCTATAAAAATGTAAGGATATCTTTTTTTACTATTTGAATGCAAAATAATTAGGTTCTTTGAGGAATTTATCACCATTTGTACAGAATGCATGTTTTAATATTTGAATTACTGAAATATTGAGTTATTCAGAAACTGACTTATCTACTGCTTGATTCATCTACAGATATCAACATTGAGGGACTGACCTTCCTGTCGAGGGAGTCCTTCCTCAAGAAGAATTACCTGGCGCGCACGGCAGATAATGAAAGGCATATCATGTTACAACTCCTGAGTGAGAATATCCTTTTAAACTTGCGTACATACGATCACAGCTCCTTGTTACTGTATGCCAATGACCATCTCAACAACTTTGTACAACTTCACATTCAAGATGGGAAATATATTGTGTTCACATTCAACTCTGGCAGCAAGATACACAATATTACTGTTGAGTACTCTGGTAAGCACCATAAGCACCATAGAGGTTAGAGTTGTGTTCTTTCCAAAATGTTGTACTTATCTCTTTAATTAATTGGTTACATATTCCAAAGGAACACCATTAATACCAAAGCTCTCCGTTGAACATGATCTTGAGTCTGTTCTATTTACTTCCTGAAGATCCATCTTAATGTTATCATCTTTTATCCTCTGTCTTCAAGGTGGTCATTTATATGAAATTTGTCTACTAATGTTCCCTAAATACTCCTTGTTTCACTTGGTCCTTTCAAGGATCAGATTATATTTAAACTTCAGAAAATGAGTTAATTTATGAATAGGAGAAGAAAAGTGTAATCCAGTGTATACTGTAGTTTTGCGTAATGGAAAAATATATACAGTAAAAGTCCTTCCATCTTTTGGCTGTTTCAAATTATTGTTGGTAGTCAAAGCTTCCCCAGCAGAGCACTAATTTTCTTAGAATTTACTTCTGTGTTACTATTCCTTGTTTCAGTAAAAATGTTGGTGCAGAGACCTGTAGGATGTCAAGCTCAGGCTGCTCTTAGAAAGTTAAACCATTTTAGACTATATGCAACACTTGTGTTAATATTCTGTCATCTTTTGAAGATATCTTCTGTGATACACTATAAAAACCAATGTGAGAGTGTCAAGCATGATAACGGTTTTGAATTAGTTGGAAAAATATTGAAGAACAGAACTGTGGATCACAGTAGTGTCCCAGAATTTACCTAGGGGACTGAGGAAGAAAATGAAACATCTTGATTAGGATAATTGGTCCCTTATTTGAGATGTGAACCAAGGTTCAGCTGAACATAAGACAGGAGTGCTGACCATTACATGTAGCAATCTGGCTTAGAGACATGCCATAACTATAAAAATGAGTTGCAATAGCTCAGGGCTTGATTCTCAGCTAGGGCATAATTACTGTTCATGCCACTCTGCCCAAACTGTCCATGTTGCCCAGTAGCCCTACACAGTGGGCAGCAAGGGGCTGTATACCTAGGATATAGCAACTGGATTGTGAACCTGACTTCACATCTTGTCTGGTGCCTAAGATGAAGATGTTAGTGATTTGCCTTCATGCCTCAGATATGCTTTCCTGTCCTGATGATTAGGCAAACCTTCTGTGTGTTATTTCTAATAATTGTTTTGTTTAACTACAGGAGTAAGTGATGGACAGTCAGTTCAAGTGGCAGTGATAAGAAATGACAGAGAGACTGTTTTGCATGTCAACAACCAGAATGGTTCAATACCGGAAACTGTACAACTCTTGACCAATTACTCTAACAAGCCTTGGATTAACCCTGATAAAGGTAAAACATTAGCTGTGAATTGCAAGTGATGCTAGAAATGAGCACTTGTATGGTCATGTGCAAGCAATGAATTATTTTAATACTTCAATGAGTTCTGGGAGTTAGTTGAAATTGGCTGTCTTCATCTTCTTCAGCTCATAATCTTCTTCTGCATCATCATCAGCAACAATAATAGCAACAGTGACACTGTCAATATTGTCCTCATTGTCATAGTCCTTTTTATCTTCATCACCATCACCATGATCATGATCATGATCATCATCATCATCATCATCATCATCATCATCATCACCTTTGTCTAATCATGTTGACTGTGCAACTTAATTCATTTGCTGGCCTCAAAAATACGTTTCCAGTGCCTCCTTTTGCTTTCAAATACTCTTTGTGGTCTAAGTTGATATTGCAATTTCATGCTGTGTTTGGCTACTTGCTGTTACCCATTTTACATCGAAAAGAGTAACATATTGAAATTAACTTGCTAAGGTAACCTCAGAATTAGAAGTCCTTGTAAGAGTGAAAGTAACATATGAACAATAATGTTGGAAGTGGAGGTGTAACAGATATCTAAACAAAGAAGTGAGAAAATCACTGCAACTCCTATAATCAGACCAAGAGTTTCATGGTATTTTTTCATGCAATCCTTTCAAAGATTATTTAGTTGCATGCTAATTACACTCTGCTGAGTGTATTTTTCACTGTTTCATACTGAAGTGATTTGTGTGGCAGAACTGAATATTTTATTAATAACATTGAAAACATTAATTTATATTCCTGTTCTGTTAATCTTCCATCAAAACATCTGTCTCTGAACATTTTGGAGTATTAGTAGTACATGTTTTATGCTTAATTTTTATTTTCATAATTTAGAGGTGTTGGCCCCACAGAGGCCTCCAGCACCCCCAACCGAGTATTTTCAGTTAAACTTGGGAGGTTATGATCCAGATAACTTGATAGCAGGCAGCAGTGCACCAACCTTGCAAGGCTATGTGGGCTGTATGCGGGGCCTGAAGATTGGTGATCACCTGTTTGATCTCTCCTTGCAGGTCACCAATGAATCTAAGCCAGGTATGCAGAAAACTTCTCCTGACCCATTATCAGATTATACTCTACACACTGATTTAGGGCATGCATTTATACTGCAGGTATTAGGCATTTGTGCTCGAAGTATTGTGAAGAATAGATTTTCATATTGGCAAAGAAGTTAATGTTTAAAGAAGAACTGCTGAGATGAATATGTACAGTAAGATTCCATTTTAATTTCTGTGTGTGGAACAATGAGTTTGAACATTAAACTGAATAAAACTTTAAAAGGGGGAAATTTATTGCTGATAATGGCATTGCAGTAGATACGTAAGTTGGATGTTATATGGTGAAGAAATGTGGAGAATTATTAAATGAGATTTTATTGTATAGTTTCGCCATAAGAGATACAGTGAGAGAGAGACCTGTTAACCTGATTCACCTGGCCTACAAACCATTCTATCAAGTCTGACCTCTCCTATCTCTCCATGTTTGATTTGGCTTGACTGGCTTGGTTGAACTGACTGAAAGAACCCTATGCCATCTGTTGACAGACTCACCAAACAATTGACTGTCAGACTTCCCAGTGGACTGACATGCTGACTGACAAAACCCATAATTGGCAATAGATATTCTCTTGAAGCAGGTGAGGATATATCTTTTCTCAATTTATCTTTCTGCTTCTAAAGACTGACAAAGAACGCTGTAAATTTATCTCTGCATGCTGTTTTACGAATTTTCCAGACATGATCGCAGGATGCAAAATGAAATGTGATGACCAGCCATGCAAGAATCAAGGAATCTGCATAGAGGACTTCCAGAAACAAGAAGTTACCTGTAACTGTGAGCGCACATCTTTCTATGGAGATTTTTGTGATGAAGGTACCTCATTATTGTGTGTTCTCTATATAAGAGGGTTATTAGGAAAGTAACCTCTGGTGAGTTCTTAATAAAACAAGCAATGAGAAATATAAATTTGTTATATGCAAAAAAATAATATGTATGTACTTGAGCTACTTCTAAACGTAGTCACTGCTGGAATTGAGGCACTTATCATTTTGGTGAATAAGTTTTTCTATGCCTGTGAGCTCAGCCACATTTCGATACCTTCCATCAACACATTATTGTTGAAGTGCTGTGATCCCAGCAATCAGTGCTTCAGGTAGGAAAACGCGTGGTAGTTGCTCAGAATGAAATCAGGGCTGCAAGGAGGGTGGTCAGACAACTCGAACTTGAAATGCTCCAGCAGTGCTTGAATGCGAGAAGCTGTATGCAGATGCGCATTGTCATGGAGGAGCACTATACCGGATATCGGCATTCCATGCCTTTTGTTCTGAATGGGCCTATGCATTTTTTTTTATTGTTTTGCAGTACACTTCTGATGTTATTGTGGTCCCTTTTGCATGAATTCCACCATTGGCACTGCTTTCCTGTTATAGAAAATTGTTGCCGTCAGCTTTCTAGCAGGCAGACGTTTGTTTAAAGTTTTTCGGTTTGTTTGGTGAATTTGTGTGCATCTACTGCTTTGACTTCTCTTAGGTTTCATCATTTGAAAATGAAACCCAAATTTCATCAACTGTTAGTCATACTATGTGACTGAGAAATTCATCACCATATTTGTTATATTGCTCTAAAAAAAAGCAAAAGCCGAAGCCATTCTGTGTGTTTCATGGTCACCCGTGAGAATTTTCGGAACCCATCTTGTTCAAAACTTGCGGCAGCCTAGCCTATCTGTTATAATCTCATGGAGGCGCGTTATATTTGTAAAAATTCACATGATAGTTCCAAAATTGTGAAGTGCCCTCTTTCACAAATTTTTTGGTCAACACTTTGAAGAACATCATTAGTCACTACAGATGGCTGACAACTTCGCTCCTCATTGTGAACATTTGTTCATCAATCTTTGAACATTCTTCATTGCCTTACAGTTCCTTTACTCATTACGCTTTGGCTGTAAACTGCACATAATTCATGATGGATATCCACAGCACTCATGTTTTTAGCATGAAGAAGTAGATGACAGCAGTGCGAATTTCGCTGCTGGCAGAATTATAAATCACAGGGCACATCATAAATCACTTTGTAGAGACAAGAACAAACACTAGGTGACCAATTATATGATGGTTTACGATACAGTGAGTCATGTGACACTGCCCTGCATGCTCTAGCTCTCCCTCGCTCCAACATTAGTTGCCTAAAATAAGCAGAGGTTATTTTCTGAATAGCTCTTGTATTTGGGAAATTGAGTCTGTTTGGGAATAAAGCATTGAGGAAGATATGTGGACCTGAGAGAATTATCAAATCTAGTTTCGCTGAATGAAGATTTCCTATAATTTCCAGGTTATTTAATGGACTTTCCAGTACATGAGAAAGGTTGTTGTCACTAAACAGGTGGTTAACAGTGAAGTATCTGATGCACATATCTGCATCTAGTTATGATATATTCTTTGCTTTAGAGCTGACATTTGAATTCAGAAGCATGATGAGAAGAGAATTGCAGTCGTGGGTCCTGACAATTATTTGCCACATTTCTGATTAGTAATTCAGAGTCTTCACGAATGTATAGCGCTGATTTTTCCCAAAATTGAGCATTGTGTGAAACTAGAAATTTTGTATTTTTATTTATGTAATTGTGTTGTATAGCAGAATTGTGCAGGTAATTGAATTTTGATGAGCTGTTTCCATCAAAACCCATGACCAGCACCATTCTTGGACACAAGTATTTTGAATATGAACATGAAAGTTTCAGGTATACAGAATTTTTGTTATATTCTACAAAAAATTGGATGTAGCAGCATAATCTAGGCTGTAAGATGCTTGCTGTAGCTCTGTGTTTGCTTCTCCCAACTTCATAAGTAACTAAGAACATGAAATAATGCTTTTCTTTTTCCCACAGAGAAGGGTGCAGATTTTAGTGGTGATACGATGTTGCGACGGAAATTTATTCTTAATGGGCCTGTGGACCAAATCAAAGTGCACCTTGCTTTCTCAAGCACTGATATTCGGCAGAAAAACACTGGGTTGCTGTTACTGCAGACAGAAAACAAGTGAGCAGGTCCTTTATGAATGTCATAACCTGTTGTAGTATATAGCAGATGGAAAACAACTTCAAAAGTCCTCCCAATCTCCATTCAATATATTTACCTCAGTTTGACCTGGAGATTAAGATTTTAATATATTATTAGTTAATATGTGACTATGCATTCTGTCAGATCATTCTATTGCAATGACATTCAGTTGGCAGATGTGACCAGGAGCAAATTTTTAATTAGATTTTCATTTCACATTATCCAATAAGATGCTAATACTTGGGATGGGTGTTGAGTTGTTGAGCTCAAGAGCATGACTAGAAAAAGGGCAGGTGTACACAAATTAAGTGAACATATTATATGTAATTTGTGGAATTTATTTGCTGCAGGCAGAGTTACTACCTACTCGTGGCCTTGACCAGTGAGGGAGAGCTGATATTTGAGGAGGATGGAGAGGGATCAGCATCTGGTGCCCGTGTATCTGATCGGAATTTCTTGAATGGAGCAAGACATTCTGTCTACTACCAAAGAGAGGGTGACAGTGCCATGTTACTGGTAAGGTGCATTTCAGTAATTTAATTCTTTTTCAGCTTTGTCAGAGATTAGATCTAATCCCTTTCCTTTTAATTCCATTTGGCAACAATTTCTTCTTTTCCATTCTTTACACTGGAAAATTTGCTATAGTTATCAGTGGTTAAGTGACTAATTGTATATGTACATTTCATACCCAGAATGCAGAAACTGCACAGTTAGGAACTTGTAATTTTTGCTCATAACAATATTATTAAGGTCAGTAAACAAAGGTGGATGAAATGGGTGATTTATGTAGCATGCATGAAGAAGATGAAAAATGCATATGTAATTTAATATGATAAACCTCAGGGGTTAGGTGTGTCCCTTGTCACCATGGCATGGCGCGTCCTCAGGTTGCAGATGGAGGAGATGCCCTCCGGTTGTGGAGGGAAGCTGCGAATATATTGAATAAGCAATCACGGACAGCCAACGAGGTGTGGTCCTCCAGCTTGGGGGTTGAGTGTGGGGCTAACATCTCCTCACCATAAGAAATAAGCTTGTTATGAAAATGTTAAAAAATCCTCAGACCTGGACGGATCCTCTGGATAAACTACCTAGGCTAAAGAAAATGGATATGACTTCTCTTGGGTAATGCTTGCTACCATTTAGTCCAGAACCTTTTGTCTTCTTGTCTACTGTCCAAAAACATAAAAATTAGAATATACAAAGCTATAATTTTGCCTCTTATTCTGTATGGGTGTGAAACTTGTTCTGTGACATTAAGGGAGGAACACAGACTGAGGGTGTTTGAGAACATGGTGTTGAGAAGAATATTTGAACCAAAGAGGGATGAAGTGACAGGAGGTTGGAGAAAACTGCATAATGATGCACTTCATAACTTGTACCATTCTCCAAATATAATTAGAATGATCAAGTAAGGAAGGATAAAGTGGGCAGGGCATGTAGCACGAATGGGGGAGAAAAATGCATATAGGATATTGGTGGGAAAGCCAGAAGGAAAGAGACCACTCGAAAGACCAAGGCATAGGTGGGTGGACAATATTAAAATGGATCTTAGAGAGATAGGCTGGGATAGTATGGATTGGATTGAACTGGCTCAGGATAGGGACCAGTGGAGGCTCTTGTGGAAGCAGTAATGAACTTTTGTGCTCCATAAGATGCTGGAAAATTGAGTAGCTCACATTTGAGTTCTGTTTAATACTGTTTAGTCTTTGGTAAGGCATTGTACACTCCAGTTGTTTAATTCTAATGTGACAGTTCGCAACATTAGTCTTGTAATTTCTCACATTTATGAGGAGGTTTTTACACTAGTAGATGGTATTATGACACGTAGGTAACAATAGACAATAGACAGTAGTTTAAGTAATGCATAGGGATATAAGTGTAAAAATATTGCTGAAAATTCTGCCAGTTTAGCAAAATTTGCCAGGCTGTAGGAGTAGTCTCATGAATAGGCAAAATTTGCCAGGCTGCGGCGGTAGTCTTGTGTATTTTGAACCTTGTCTGACTGTGCTATCAGCCATATCTGTAATATCAAAAATAACATTCAAATAATTACTAGTTGTTGTGCTGCATTTGCACTACTAAATACTGATCAGATTGGTATAGCAGCAGAACTCTATATGTGTGTTTGGAAGGTAATTTGATTGAATGTCTGCCGGATTACTACTTGCTATAATCGACATTTTTCATGGTCTTTCTCAGTCTCTTCGGCCGAATGCTGAGAGAGTATCCTGATATGTGCTACAGCCACCTGCACTCATATCCTTATGCATTCAGCATTCTTCATTATATCTCAGCTCTTTCACTGCTAAATGACCTCTCAAGGTGAATAACTGTCATTAAACTAGGGTGATTCAAGGTACTGAGAGTGGACTCAGGTTACAGTTTGATACCATTGTTGCTTGCAGATTGACCGTGAACCAGTACCACTTATGCCTATTTCTTTCCTAAGTCGTTCTGATGTGCCAGAAGGGGATCAAGGAACCAATGAGGTTCAGGTTGGAGGACTTAACACCAGTGATCCACGCTTTGCAGTTTATAAGAACTACAAAGGTTGCTTGTCAAGTAAGTATGTACCTCCTGTATGTCATGTAATTCTTTATCTGCAAATGTTTAGAGGTAGTTAATAATTTTTATGTATCCCTTACACAATGTGCAGGAATTGAACACATAATGAAAATGTCATGCCTGTCTAAATGTTGTATCTGTCTGTCCAGTCTCTGAAACTACTCAATGGATAGTGATGAAATTTTGTATTGTGGTGTATACCAAAATGGTCGAGTGAGTGTAATTTTGGTTAGAACTGGAATGGTGAAATTTCTACTTAATGTGAAGCTCAATCAGAATTTCATAAATTTTCTCAGTAATTACTGATAATACAAAATATTGATTGGTGACATAAACTGTAGATCATGTTCAGTTCTGCATTTTTCAATATTAGAAACATTTTTATTATGATGTATAGTTAGCAATATATATATATAAAAAATTTCTGATCCTGTGCAGTGTGATATCAGTAAAGCTTTGCAGCATACACGGACCAGAAAATAAGTGCAAAACGAAATTTCAAAGAATGCATTTGGGAAACACATAGTTGTTTTTGTGGTATATATACATTTCTACACGGGGTGTGGGGGGGAGTTTACTCTTAGACTAGCTGTCATAGCTGACATGGCACTCTTCTCCAAAAGAACTGGTACAGTAGGCAATAAATTACAGTCCTCTTTACTGCTCCTGCTGAACTTGTATTATTTTGTAGAAGAGTTTCAAAATGACGGCCCTCTTCTTCTAAGCATGCCTACAATTATGAGAACACATTTCTAGAAACATGAGGATTAAAAGTGGGTGATTGCAGAGGCCACTGTCCTCAATGTATGACTTGTTCTCTTTTAAGGACTTCATCTAATGAGTTGACAGATCTTGTTGCAGCGTTATCTTGTATAAAGTGCCTGTACAATTTTTCATCATTAGGCAGTCATTGGGGAGGGGCGAAAGAATCGGTTTCACATAATGTTAAGAATTTATTGTTTCATGAGAATCACGGCCCCATTATCTTCTGTGAAAGCTGTACTTTCTGTCAGTCCACACTGAAGAGCCTCATGACATAACGACTTCTTTGGGCTTGCTTCTAATGGAGCACTGTTGTCAAGTTTTTCTTCAGTCAGCAGAAGCCTCTTTCAAAATTTATTTTTTCCAGCACAGATCCCATAGAACATAATTTTGTTATGATATTGTAAATTGTTGCTTTACATGGCACTGTACTCTGGATACTTCCTACAAAGCTTTATATGGCATTTTCTCTGTGAAGAATGTTATATAAAGGTATTGTATATGAATTTCTGTTCAACACTGTACTTCATTTCTGAACACTGCATTTCACAACACTAGCAGTTGTACTTGTACATATCTCAAGAGCAACTAATCGACTAATCATGCCATAGTGTTGACATTGGGTGACTAAGCAATGGTTCAGAAGCCAGCAGTGGACAGGCATGGGAGGACAAATTTTTAGTTGGTCAGTCTAAGGATACTATACCCTTTCTCTACTTTTGTTAGTGTCCTGAAAGAACATAATTCTTTCTTCAGAAA
This sequence comes from Cryptotermes secundus, assembly GCF_002891405.2. Taxonomy (NCBI): domain Eukaryota; kingdom Metazoa; phylum Arthropoda; class Insecta; order Blattodea; family Kalotermitidae; genus Cryptotermes; species Cryptotermes secundus. Next base: position 997,483 of record NW_019734322.1, read on the forward strand.
CCTAGCCTCAAGTTTTATGTCTAAGGTCCATTGACCTTGGGCTTAGTCACTGAACATATTCCGAGATCTCTGGACAGCCTTGAAGGGAATGTTCAGTTATTAGTAAAATACTTAAGGAATTATGGCATCCTGATGATTTATCAGTATGTTTCTTTCAGACGTTTATGTGGAAGTGAACTCAGATGTAATGAAACCCTTGGAAGAATATATGCTGTTTACCAAGACTGGCAGTGAGAAGGTGAATGTGACAAATGCTTTGGGACTGAGGAGCGCACAGTGTGCTTTCTTTGATGTGAGCCACAAACCCAAGCCGAGCCCATCTCTCAATATCAGCCTGGTGAGTCAGCATTCTCAGATACTGAAGAAGATGAGAGAGTTGAGAATCTGGTAGTTTAGCAAGTATTTCCATTATTGTAAACTTGGCAAACTGGAAGTGTTCTAGACTTCTGGTATTATCATTGTCATGGGTGTGTATATCTGTCCTGCCTAATCACTTTCAGATAAGTTGGTAGAATTTTACTAAATTTCACATGTATATCATATCTTTAGAAATCTCCATGGCTCATAATTTTTAACTTTCTTCAGCAACAACACCAACATTGTAGTAATGCAGCAGTAATGTGTTCTGGGCACTTAGCAGTACAGCAGTGGTGTATTCTGGGGACTGAGAGGCCTGGAAGGCCATCTCAACAATAATATTCTTTAAATGAAACTAAAGATTGCGCTTAGAACTGTGAAATAACAATATGGTAACTTTACACTTTTCTGAATGATGAATAGAACAGCAGCTTGTCATGTGAAGTCTGTATTGCAGCGTGTTAACAAAGATATTGTGTAAGGTAGTGTTATTAATGATAATGAAAAAATCACTAATCCATTGAAACTTTAAATTGCTCTGTGTCCATGACAAGTGCGTTCTCTGCCTTTTTAATGGTAAGGGTGTATAATTCTGAAGTTGTTTTCTTAGCAATATGCTTTGCTGTTCAAAATAACACACTAATGAGGTTATTACAGGTATTGTGTTATTAATAATTTACCAGTAATTACAAGAATGCATTGTATTATTATTGTGATGTTATTATTTCTTTGTATTTACTATTTCACTTAGTGTCTGGTGTTTGGTGTTCTATTTTTAAACTGTAGTAAAATGTTGGAAGCCAGGATACCTCAGTCAGAATAGTGACTGGGCTGTGGCTGCATGACAGGAATAGGAGTTCAATTCCAAGCAGAACAAGAAAGCTTCCTCTTGTCAATAGTGCTAAAAGTGGCCCTGGGGTCAACTTAATTTCCTGTCTGATACCTGTGTGGGTCCTTTCCCCAGAGTTTAAGCGGCTGGGACATAAAGCTGACTGCTCTTCTCCATATTGTATTGAGATTAAGGATGCATGGAGCCAAGCCTCCACTATCCCATATGTCTTCATGGCATGATTTAAGCATAGGAAGAACTTACCTCTTTTTATTTAGTAAAATGTTTCCGATAAAAAATGAAAAAAGAATATTTTGTTAAGTAACGAGAACTTTGCAAGAAAACTCACATTACAAACATTGAGGACTGACTGATGCTGGTTGGTTCAACTCTCATCTAATTTAAATTCTTTTGTAGTGCAACAGAAAAGAACTTGCCATCTGCTGAAAAACTAGACTCTTCACTTTGTTCTTGGCCTCCCAGATGGTTATTTATTCATTGCCTTTGTATCTGAAAGTGTCAGAGGAATTCTACTGCTGTCTGTATTTCTCACATGACCAAATCACTTTACTCTTAATATAGAAAATTTTTCCTGTCATGCTAAATACCATGGTTTTAAATTTTATGTATTCTCTATTTTTTAATATCGTCAGGAAACTTCGAATGGTCATTTGAAATTTATGCTATACAGTATCCAGTGAGTACAGTAACTGCAAAGGACCTTCAGGCAGAGGATCAACTATATTAATTTTTTCTGTTAACCAGGGCACAGACAAGACTTGGATTTTGGATTCTCCAATCAAAATTCCCTATGAATCGTTGTGGTCTGATGTGTCCAGCGAGGAAGATGGACCAACAAGAGGTAAGTACCAGGAGGCGGCACACTTAAGTATAGCAGTGTTCCTGTGACCAGTAATACTGGCAATCATTTATTTCTTTCTACATTTTCTCTACCCTCCCGGTACATCTTAATGGGTGCTGAAATTTTAAAGGAGTTTGTTTCAGAAGATAGAGCCTTTGATTATTTAATTAATCCTTCCCAGCTTTGTAGGAATGACGGGACTGAAATAACGTGGATGGAAGTGCTAATGGTCTGTTTCAAGGTACTCTCCCAGCACTTATCTGAAAAACTGAGGAAGGCTACAGAAAGCTTTGATTGGAACAACTAGGTTTCAGGCTGAGTTCTGAATCCCGAAATGCTTACCTATCAGCCACAGCACTCCATTGGCTTTGAAGCTTGAGCTGCAATGATAAAGCCCTGTGGGGCCCAGTATTCCCATACCCACTCTTTTGGTAGGGGCACAGCAGTAGACACCACAGGAACTAAAAGAAATGTATGTGAAGATGAGTACATATTATTTGCCAGATGTATTTGCACATCATGATTTTGCCTGTGTTGTACTTCATTGTAAAAGTTTGCTTATATGTGGGTCATTTGTGTCAGGAAGCCTCAAACCAGCTTGTACCATCAAGTGACTTTCTTTAATTCTAGTTATGTTTCTCCAAGAAATTGTAGAACTTCTTCCTTTTGTAGTAATTAGTGAAATTGATATATATGAATCCTGATAATCAAAGCAGTTCGCTTCAAGTAACAGAAATATGTTACAGATAACACCAACATGCAAAGGAAATTCCACTTTTTTCCAAGTTCCCCAAATCCTATATGAAGGAAAAGGCTTTTGTTATGGGATTATATTGATAAATTAGCTTTCTAAATTTTCAAACCCTGTTTTAACACAGATTCTCAAGACTGCTTGATATAGGTTAGCCAGAATGACTTCCTAGAAATGTGATCCTCACATGGAGTACCAGTTGTGTAGCATATATTTCCTTTGTTTCAGTCCTCTTCCTTGTAATGTGTGGTATGTTTGTGCTCATTGTGCTATGTTCATTGTGTGAAGTCTATCGATCATATCGTAAGCACAAACGGAGACGAGAGGAGGAAGCAGATGCTTCACTAATGTGGCGCCATGGAGGACAACCTGCTAAGTATCAGGAGCCATTGCTCAACTCCAGTATCAAGATGACAGCATATAAGAATGTGAGTTGGCATGGAATGACCAATACAGTGTCACTTGAGTGGACATCGAAATTTGCAGTACACATATTTTCTAAGTGTATTCTTTGGGTTTTGGCATATTTAATTGGTTTTGATATTAATTTATTATAGTAACAAAATTGATAATTACAGAATCAATCAACTACATAGATTCTACATTGTATGTTGATGAGAAAGCTTTTTGGAAATTCATAATTATAATGCACAAGGCCATAATTCATGTTACCTTGAAACCTTGAAGCTAATCAATTAGTTATCTAATTAAGTGTCTTTATGGCGATGTTAAGTTGTTGACAGTTGCTCTGTCAGTCGAGAAATTCCATGTTTTTATTGAACCCAAATCATCATTATCATCATCATCATCATCATCATCATCATGCTTACTAAAGCTTATCATTATAGCTTATCTTCAGGCAGATGAATCCATTCCACACCTCCATTGGGGGTCTTCCAAGTAAAATTTTGTATGCACTTACTTCTCCTAAGCATGCTGGATGAGCGGTGTATAGCGTTTTCTTGTATTTAGTTAAATTTACAGCATATTAAAAGATTTCTTAATTGATTGTTATAGGCCTAGTGAGGTCTATGTTTTATGAGTGTAGCAATTTTTATATCATGTGCCCTTACTGAGGCATTTGATAACTTTAATTTGAGCCTTATGGAAAATAAAGATGATGCTGGGTTTAGATGGACAAAAATTAGAATTTCATGTTCAACTTTTAGGGGAACTGAGATAGCTCAGTCAGTATGGCGACAGGCTGGACAGTCAGGGTTTGATTCTTGGGAGGGGGCAAGAAATTTTTCTCCACTTCACAGCATCCAGACCGGCTCTGAGGCCTACCAAACTTCCTATCTAATGGGTACTGGGTTCGCTTTCCTTGGGGATAAAGTGGCTGGGGCATGAAGCTGACTACTCACTTCCATCTAGTGCCAAGGTCAAGAATGGTGGAGCTATACCTTCATGACACACTGCTTAATTAATTGAGCACAGGGACAACTTTACCTTACCTACAGATTCTAGGGTATAATACCACAGTACCAAATTTTACACAGACCCACTGAATGGGATACTACTGGAGATGAAAAATGCAGGCGAATGTGACCTTCACATGAAGTGTTCATTTCATGCACTTTATACATGAGACACATAAATGAGTAACGTCATTTGGAAACACTGTATAATGTTCATCAACCTCTGACTTCTCTTATGTAAAATGTATGCTGTGGATATCCTCATGCAAGGCTAGGCACACATGAGAAAATGATATTGAAATGTATCTCAGGGAAATGAGATGTGTTGATGTGGACTGGCCTGCATGAGCTCTTGATAGATTCCAGTGGCGGGCTTTTCTAAACACGGTAATGAACCTTCAGTTCTAGGAAAGTGGGTACTTTCAACCAACCAAGCAACTGTCAACTCCCAGGAATGACTTTGCAGCAGATTAGTTGGTTGTTCAGTCTGTCAGTTGGCAGTTTTCCTGCCTGCCTGCCTGCCTGCCTGCCTGCCTGCCTACCTACCTACATGTCTGTCAGTCTGTAGTAAACAACTGAATTTCAAGACTGTTGCTCTGCACTGTTCATATGTTTGTTCCAGATCCCACAACAAGATATCAAATTGAAACCTTCTCTACACAGTTCAGAACAGAAGCCTAACTTAAAGAATGACTACAGACAAATACCAAATCCTGCATCAGCCAATGGAAGACCCGATGCAGGGAAGCCAAATAGTGTCAACAACAAACACAGTAGTGGTAATTGATTTCTGTATTCATCAAACAGCACAAAGGAAGAGTTGTTATGGGACATATTTAGGGTCTGTGTTCTCAGATTTATTAGCTTCCTTACCATTTGCCTGGACTTAAAGATTGACTGAGTTGTAGCTTATTTTATGATGGTGTTTCATCTGCATAGTTTACATGTATATATGATGTATGTTGGATTTGAGGTTCTTGCAACGGTGATACTGAAGAGTACTTTCTCCTGAGAACACCATGTAGTTCAAAGAGGGTCTGATGTTTCAGAAGGGCATATTGTTCCCCATTCTGAGGGTCAGAGAGTGTGCCAAGTAAGAAAGCAACAGAAGCAGATGGTCTCCGAACTATATATTGTTCATAGTATTTAATGTTACACATAGTACAGAGGAAAGGATTTAGAAGGGAGTGTGCATCGCCTATTAGACTGTGCTATCCTGATATACCACGAGAGGCTGGAGAAAATGCGAAGGAGTCAACAAGGATATTCAGCTGCATGGCTGAAATAAATTTGAATTGGGATGTGCTTCAAATATATAGAAGTTTAGAGCCTTGCTGTTGCACCAGCCTGCTTGATACTAAATCCGAAAGAGTGAGGTTCTCTTCATGATTTTAAGAAGTATGATCATTTTTTTATTAATGCCACTCTGATTCATCACAATCACCATTCTTTGTCACATGATATGAAATTTGTAACTAACAAACTTTCTGAATGGTAAGATTCTCATGTGTGCTTCATACTGCAATGGCTACAGTGAGTATTGGCAACCCATTTTGATTTAATTATTTAATATCTGGAAATTCTAAAAAAAATTACAATTTCTAGTTAGTTTTATGAATAATCAAAGATAGTAGCACATGAAAGAAGTATGAAACAAAGCATGTCTCATGTATATGCATCCTTACTGAAGTGACATGGAAGACAGTATTAGTATATAAGCTAGACTGCTTTCATTTGCATGTAATTGTGGTGCATGGCACCAAAGTGTTAATGTTGGTAGTACCTTTTTTTGTAATTTATTTAAGCTAAATTATCCAGTGACCTACCTTTGTTTCATGATTTTCTTATTTATCTCTCTCTTAACTCAGTGCCTTATCCCATATGAAATATTCTCTAGTCTCAACCCTTGTCTTTCTACCCTGAAGATGGAGGCAGCAGATTCCTCATATATATATATATATTCTGCATTGCAATTTGGAAGATCTTATATCACATTGGATGATGCAAAAAGGTTTTCTTTTACACCAGTAAAAGTGAGCAGCTCTGCAGATGTGTATGAAACTCATACATATAAACTGTGTAGAGCATCCCTAATTGTGCTACAACAAGATTTGTCCATTTGAGTTGATTCATTACACAGAAATAGATTTTCCATTATTAATTATAAAAAATGGGCCTTTCATTTATGATTCATTCACATTCTTTATCAGATTTGATGTTGAATTGAACCCCTGTTTTCTTGGATTATGGCTTCAGTCTTTCTTTTCTGTAATTGGTGGCTGATCATATGCTATTTTATAACATTAAAGCCACCTAGTTTTAATTTTTGTTGCAGTAACTACAGGGAATGAAAATGCTCTGTCTGGCATTTATATGCTAAATTTTTATTCTAAACACGATAATGCATTAGGTTTAATGTAGTGCTTACACAAGCCACATGCTTTGCTTGCTACCTGCTTCATACTTGTGTCTTTCTTGGCTTGCCCTTCAACCCTGAAGACGGAGGCAACATTTTCCTCCAAAATATCAGTTGACTTTCAACTGACTACATGATATTACATCGCAGAAGATAGAATATTTCATTAGTGATTTACATCTGGAGAATTTGATGGCCATCCTGTGGATATGACAGAGTTCACTGTAGTGTCATCCATCACTTTCAGAAACCGGGTAATATGAATGTTAACGTTCAGAATGGAAAATATTTCCCTGTGTAACAAATCAACCAAACTCAATAAATAAAAGTACTGTCTTTCTGGAATGTGATGCCATGAAGTCTGGAAGGTCATACCAACAATTTGGAGCAGCATACTGCATCTGTTTGCTGCTTTACAAGACTTGCTCTTTGACCCTTGAGATGGAAGCAGTACATTTCTCCGAAATGTTGGTAAACTTCCAGTAGATGACACAGCATCATATTCCAGAAGATGGTACTCTTCATAGTCACTATCCTGAGAACTACATACCTCATGTACATACTTAGGTATGCTCTGCACAACTCAACTGAGTCTCATTTAGATCAACAGACAGAGCTGTTCATTTTTATCATATTTTTAAAGTCAGTTTTATTTCCGTCATCCAATATGTTGAGTGCCATAAATCCCTAACACCTTATGTGCATTGTTCATCAGGTTATTTATATTAGTTTTCTTTGATATATTGAATTTCAGGAGCCAACCCAGACCAGGAACTAAACTGGGATCCAATGGCAGAAAAGACAGAACTGCTTCAAGATGTAAGTCAGTGACTGTGGTTATACTGCCAAGTTTGAAACTTTTAGTGCAGAAAGAGTGTAGCATGGGCATATCAAAGCTCAGGTGATTAGTTGCCAACTTCTTTCTTTAGTGGCTTGGGTTCAATCACAGGACAGTTCATGTGGAATTTGTGATTGACAAAGTGACACTCCAAGTATTGTGGTTTCCCCTGCAAATTCTCTTTCCACCAGATGCTGTGATTTGTCATTTGCCATATGGAGCTGATATAATGAGCCAATAATGAAGTGAGAAGGGAGTGCATAGGAGAATATTTGTAGCTAAGAAGATGAAGCAACAGGAGAACGTTGAAAATTATGTAATGAGTAGCTTAATTCAAGTTGATCTCCAAATATGAGGGGGATTAAATCGATGAGGATGAGGTTTTGGTGATATGGCATGCATATGGGATATGTGAAAAGCATATAAAGTTTTAGAAGAAAACTTCAAAATAGGAGGCCAGTTGAGAGACTTAGGCATAGATGGGAGGGTGATCTTGAAATGGATTTAGAGAATAGGCTCTGGGGGCATGGAGTGGATTCAACTGGCTCAGGATAATGTCCAGTGGCAGACTTTTGTGAAAAGATTGGAATTTGTTTGCTAACCTTAACTGTCCACTTTTGAACAGTGACGCTGCACTATGTGGTTAGAGGTTTGAACAAATGGATCCTACCACTTGCACCATTTACAGTATTTTGAATACAGTTTTAACATAAATATTCATAAGTTATTAAGGTTCTGTTTGTTTCCATCTTATAAAGCTTCAACTTTTTACATAAAAACTTTTTGATTGTTTATGTAGTCATGTACATACTATCTCTATGTGGTGTTACAGTCTCTAGAGGACATCCCAGAGAGCGTACATAACAGTCCTGATGAGGAACAGGGAAGTGAACGAGAGGATGACAATGTTCCGAACAAGCCAGTGAGTATGAATGGTGTGAAGATGGCTCCACTGTGCTCCATTAGTGAGGTTGCTTTGGATTCCTGTGACTGAACAATGTCACTTGTGTGGTCCCCTATGTAGGGAATTTTATGATGAATCATAAAAATTTAAAATTCTGAAGAAAACTGGAAACAGAGTTTGTTGTTTTGTCAGTCTCATTGTGATACAGAAAGTTTCATACAACTTCTGAAAAGCAACCTCAGTTACAGGTGATAGGATTTTATGTGGCGACTGATTGCATCAATTAACTGGAAAATAAAAATTGTTGAGATTTATTGTTATTAAAAGCATTAAATTTCTTATTAATTCATTTTGTGCAATCTTGTGAAATTTTGAATTCATATGGTTCATTATGAGATTTCATGAAACTGGAAGCCCCTCAAATTACCAAGAGCAGATAGGGTAGTAAGTGAATTGGTGAGAGCTGTGATCCAGATCAGGTATAATGCGTACCCTTCTGTTCCAAGATTGTCATTGTTTCCAGCTTTCTAACCTTCAGGCCAAACTGAACTCTGATACTACAAAGTTATTTTTAGGTGAAGGTAAAATTATTGTATTCATCAGTCATCACCACTCATTGTTGGCATCATAATAGTCATTATTATAATCATTATCACCACCACCCACCCACCCACCTCCATAATGATCATCATTGTATCATCCTTTGATGTTTCTAGTAGGGTGGATTGTCTTCTGACAAAACCTTCTCCATTCCCATATGCCCTCTCATAGGTCCTGCTTCTGTATCTGCTGTCTTTTATATCTTTTCTCACTTGGTCTCTGCTGTGTGCTTAATATCCCTAGCAATTGTTTATTCAGCATCTTCATTTATTACACTCTGAAATGAACATTGGTTTAGTCTATGTGGCTGGTTCCTCAGGTTCATAAAGTTTTCATGGAGTTCTTCTGTTTCTTGATCTTTCCTGTGTTTTGGCCTCCAGTATTGTAGTTTAAATACTCCACAGTAACATTATCTTCATGTCTTGTAATTTGCTTACATCTTTCTCAGGTTGTGCTCCGACTGTCATAAGAGGCAAGTAATGTTTTATACAACATAATATTCAAGCTCTTCTGAAATTTTCAAATTCCAAATTGTATTTTTTTAATTGTTTTGCAAAATACTCCCATGCAAGAAATTTCCCATTGAATCTAAAGCAGTCTTCAACCATCAAAAGATTAGGTTAAAAATTCTGGCTTAATAACCCTCTTTTGAAGTTTAAAGAACAATGCAGAATTACATATATAAGAAGGAAAAAAGGAAAGATGACACATGGAGAACTTTCAGAAGTATGCTGTGTATTTCTGAATGTGTACGGATCATAATTATATTGAAGAACTATACTACTTTATTTAATTACAAGACAGACATCATGTCCAAACTGTTGCATTTATGTGTGTTATAGAAAGTTTAATAGAAATGTTAGTTTTAATTTATGAAAGTTTCATAGCTCTTCATTCAGATTTTGGTCATGCTTATGTCCTAAAACCTTGAGTTCTGGTGGTCTGTTTGGTCTTTAGCACACTGACAATTCCGCCTTCAGTTTCTGGCTAAGTTTTCAGTTAAGGAACATTTTACAGAAAAACATATATCCTAAACTAAAAGCATAAACTGGTGTGTAGAATGTCCAGGAAATCTCTTGTATTTGTTTTTAATTTCTTAACCACTGTATCAGAAACACCAACAAACATTTTATAAACTTCAGTGTTTGAAACATAACTACCATGTTCTTGCCCTTTTTAGCTTACTTTGCAGCCAATGTTAGCTATAAGAGCTCAGTGTACAAACTGAAAAGAGTTTCCTCAATGTTTTAAAATTGAGATAGCTAAGATTTGTAGAATGTTCCCATATCAACACAGCACCTCATGGTATTTACATCAGAATAGCCAACATAGGTCTCTGCTTTATGTATCATTAAGTCTCTGCGTTTCTTAGATAATTTCCTATCTGCTCTTGACCAAGAACACACATCATTTGCACCTGTAATGCCTAACAGGAGGGAATTATGTTTTAATGCATGAGTGCCAAATGGTGTCACACAGTAAGTTACTTTGTTGACTGTTTGCTTATTGTTCGACCATGCAGATTTAAGGACAGTGAACTGCACGATTTTGTGTCTGCAAAATGTGACTTACATTGTTCTTATCAGTGTATATTTTATTTATTTTAAGTTTTGAGGACTGACTAGAAAAGTAATTAATTTTGTTTACCCTTAAATTTTGAGATTTACAGTTAAAGTTAGCTTCCAAATCTTTTACATGGTTTATACATTTTCTGATATAATAACTGAAATATTTCTCTCAGTTTCTGTACAGATATATCTGAGCTGTTATGCAAGGGACAGCCATGGAATAAGTTTACAAGACATTTATCTTGAAGTTATTAACTTAATCTTCAATTCCGATAACACAATGTTCCTTTATGAATTATACAAAGATGATGTACGAGTATTATCCAGTTGAATACCTATTTCAAGACTTATGACCTGTATACTTCTCTGATTTTCCTTAGCATAAGTGATTCACTTTAAATCAACTTCAGTTATGATATTTTCTTGTCATATTGGGATAATAATGATCTGAAATTGGACCAGTGTGAGACAGTTGTCTGCCAAGTTGGTTTTTTCTTTGCTATTTGTAAATAGGTTACATTTGAATGTTTTGTCAGAATAAGGATGTAGCTTCTATTGTATAATCTTGTGGGGAGATATATAAGTGTGCATAAGTGAAATCATCATCTGTATGTGTTTATACTACTAGAAACAATTCCCTGGCCCAAAAGTGAAGTAAGACTTCAAAAGTCAAATGAAAGAAAACCAAATCCATGTGGAAGTCTTTAAAGATTTAACAGTTTTGATCTCTTTGCTCACCTCTGTTTCTGAGGAACATTCTTCTCTAAACTACTTGACCGAACAGGTGCAAAGGCTACCAGACTTTTTCCAGATGCCTGGCTCATAAATCTGGTGATTTCTAGAGTCAGGAATGAAACAAGATTGGCAAACCTATCATAAGAGTTGTTTATTAAAATTCAATTTAAAAGAGTACTCAACAACAGTAGAATATTTGTAAAAAGAACTCATCTTAGAATAAGTGTAGTATAAAAACTACCTTGGCGAACAAGTATTATGTTTAATATATATCTGTTTTGCTGCATGTTGAAATGGATTGTTCTGTTAGTGCGTGTGAGCGTGCATGCATGTGGGTGTGTGTGTGTGTTTGTGTGGAATATAACTACTCTAGTTAGTGTGTTATACCAGCACTGTACTTAACTGATGGTCATATATAAATATAATTCACTATGCACAATCATGCAGGTCAGGACAGTATTTGTATCTTGTCATATCATAACACCCGTGCATTGTTCAAATCCTGTGTACACATGTTAGCTATTCTTTAGAATTCTGTCTGGCAAAGGAATGTACCACAGGCTGGAGAAGTTACAAATTTAAACATAAATAAAAAGAATAGTAAGAAAAAAATTTATATGTACATACCCTCCTAATTTTATTGTTCATAAAACCACTGGTTTCAAAAAATTTTCTACTTTCATACTTGGGTCTAAAAACGTTAGTGGCATATATACCATAATATTCTGTGTCATGAAGTGATGAAGTTAAATGGGTCCAATGGTAATAATCATGTATACTAAATGAAGTACAGGGTGATCAAAACTGCACATTTCCCTACAGATGTAATGCTTTTATTGTTAAATATTTTATTTTTTTAATATTTCACATAAAAGAAATTGAATATCTATATATTTGTTTGTAGAAATACTTCACTCCAGGTAGGTTCTTGTTGCTCATATTCTTTGCCTTACAAAACCACCTGTGTGCATTGTCAGTTTGTGTAAGATCAGTGCTAACAAGGAACATGTATTGCTGATAGAGAATTTAGGGATAATGGTATAGATGGTGAGTAGCTCAAGGTTATATGCTCAAGAGCTGCCTAATTTAAATACTTAATAATTGTTCTCAAAGGAAAATAGGTCCATATTAAGGGGTTGTGTGTGTTCTTGATCATTCTGTTAGAATTAATTATGTGTATTGAATGTACTGTAATATTTATTATGTTAATTTATGAAGCAGCCATAATTAAACTATAAAGAGCGGCATATTTGCTACTTATGAACAAAACTTACATTTTGATGCATCAAAATTTTCTATGGGTGTTCACTCCCTTTTCTGTAGGGCAGTGGATATAACCTTCACCCTGATATCATACCTGTACAGAAATGCACATCACATGGCTCACCACTAGGTAGAGCTAGCAGTTGTTAGGTTAGGGGACATAAGTACAGGCATATTGTACAAATCCCAGAGACCATTATCAGGTTTAAATCCAACATAATGAGGATATTTATTTATCTGAAACCAGTTTGTTAACAATGACTGAAATATTGGTAGTGTATTTAAAGCATAAAGGCATCAAGGAGTTGTCTTGAAAACATCTAAGTTGACCAGTTCAGTTGATAGTTGTCAGGTGTCAGTAGTTAGTTAAGGTTTGGCAGTTCAGTTGAGCTCTGCAAGGGAGGCTGAGAAGAGATGGCACTATAAGTTGGTTGAAAGTTTGAAGTCTGGCTGTAAAGGAAAGAGTTAGTTGTAAGAATACAGCTGTGAAAAGAAGACTTCATGTGTGCTGTTGTTACTCTGAGTGTGTTATAATTACTGTGTTAAAATCCGTTGCCAGAATATGACTAGTGAAGCCTGAGAAGACTCAGTGTGTGCTAGTGGTTTATGAAGTGTGAAGATCAGCGATAGCACTGTGATTAATTGTAGTTCTGAGTGGTGTGTACAAGTGGTCAATAAATTTAATTCAGCAGTCCAAACCCCGTCTATTGTAACACTCCTAAATACATGACAGTATTATTCAATATAAGGTATCTTTGTCATGTAAGGTCATGTTAAGTTTTACTGATATTTATGTGGCTTTGTGTTGGGAGGAACATTTCAAAATATTTACTGTTGTTGCTCTCAGTTATACAGTTATGTGTATTAGATTTCTTCAATTTCAGACATGTGTCTGATTAACTTCTGAAGTTAAAAAAGAAAATAGTTGTTTAATCTGACCTTAATATGAAAACATGTTTCAAGGCCAAATGTAAGAAATGTGAATTTAATGCAAGGAATAACATTAACTTTTATTCAAATGTTAAAGACAACATACATGCAGGCAACTAAGTGAACAGGAGTAAAAATTATAATTTTAAAAACTGATATAAAGAAATAACCACTAAACTTTTAAAACATAATTGATGAAAATATCATGGCACATACTAGTCTCAGTGTTCACTCTTGACATGGATGCAGTTGTCCTTAGGAGTAATGCCAACACATTATCCATACATGTATTTCTAGCAGATGAAACACAGTCATATCTGTGATTCTGCTTTTTCCGCAAAGAACATAGAATCAACTCATTTCTTCAAGACTTCGCTTATCTAGTTTGAGAATCATCTTCACTTTGGCAACATTTGTATCTCTTGCTATTCATCATGGCTTCTTCAAATGGGATGTTTTACCTTGAAGTAATGGCATCAATATTCTCCGTGCTCAGTTCATGTTACATATTCTGACATGTTAGTGACTACACACAGGGTTAGAATTTAAAATTTGATTTATTGGACGCCTATAACTTGTAATCACAAATGATTGTACCAGTCTTACTAGTTTACACACACTATAAATAACTACAACTATAGCATATACAAAGCCTTCTCTTTGTGCACTAGTCGTTGCTAGGTAGCGGCTGCTAACAGTGAAACGCAAGACTGACTCACTTAACAATGGGCAAACTTCCACGTCTTGCTGGCCCCAACACTTCCACTTCCGGTTTTGACGATGTACAGCCTTCATTCCTCGTGGATTTTGTCTTGTGCTGCTGTTCCCCAACTGCTCCTTCCTTAGGGCTCTTGTTTTGTCGATGACCATGGTCTTTGATGAACATGGTCTCATGGTCACTCTGACTCTGTATACGAGTATCGTATCTGTACGAGTATCTGTATCGTACATGGGTTGCTGCTACATACCGAACACGTCCATCGTCTCAACTTGCTATCTTCTCATTTTCCGAGTATCTGTCATCTTGTATGCAGCGTCGGCCGTCTTTTTCTTAATCGGATTTGTGGGGCAGATCTTTCGAAAGTGGTGGGTGCTCCCACAGTGCCAGCATGTAAGCTGTCAGTAATCACTTCATCCAATTGAAAGGGGGACTGGCTCTTCCAGAATGGCCTGACCGAACCCTGGAGGATGTTCCGTGTGCTATGTCAGCAGCCTCAAGTGTCTTCTTCTCCCAAGAGTAACTGTTGTTTTACATCTCACTCCCTTATTCCGTCGGCGAATGCACGGGCAACTTCTTTACTAATAAGGTATTCAAGTAGTTCAACGTGAGCGCGGTGAGCCAAGTGGTTGTTGATGGCGGCAAACCTACAGGGATTTCCCAGCGAACTGGGTCCTTCTTTTGAGTGGAAAGTGGAACACTGCTTCCAGGTGGTCGTCACCATTGCAATTCTCAGGCATCTCAGTAACATCTTCGTACGTCGTCCTGGTAGGGCTCCATATAGAAAGGGGGCAGTCAGCTCATTGAAGGCGGCGGTCAGTTATGTGGCCTTTTCACGGGGCATCCACTGCCCTGCCAGGGTCTGAAACTGTCATCCTAACACTGCCCATGATATCGATCCGTAGAACTTAGGTGGCTGCACCAAACTTACACCGGTTCCTGTTCTGCTATAGGATCCACGTTCAGTTCTTGCTTTGACTTATGCTAGCTGCGTTTTGAATTCGCACATTGTGGTTTCCACTGGCGTTTTCGTTGTTTCCATCTCGACCTGTGTTCCACAGATCCTAAGGCCGAGTTCTTCACGAAGGCCCATCTTTATGTCCGATATCTGCTCGTGAAGATCTTTCTTTGTGTCCGGTATCTACTCGTGGAGGTCCTCCTTTGTATCTGCTATCTCCTCGTGGAGGTTTCAGGTTCGTATAACGGGGAACGTAAGTAACTTCCGCTCCATTCCTTCAATCCTCGTGGAGGTACCGTGTCTGTGGGTCGACACATGACAGGATGTCTTCCACCCTTCTTTTTATGGCCTTGTCCAGTGTGGACTGATCAGAGTTTATTGCGATCCATATGTTTTCTTGGCTGGTCCTTGCTGTGGCCTTGGTTTTTTCTTAACCACCCTTATTGCTGAATCCATCTTCTCATGAGAGGCTTCATATTTTCATGGCTGGTTTCCATCTTCTGTTGGTTAGCATCTATCTTTCCCTGAATGTCCTCCATCACTTCTTGGTTGACATCCATATGAGCTTTCATCTTTTCTTGATTGACTCTTCTCTTTATGACTTGACTCTCGTTTATTCTCGATTTGCCTCTCCTGGCTTCCAACCTTCCCAACCTACCAGATGTTTGAAGTCTGCCATTATTGTATGTCACGTGGGTTGCAATCCAACGATATACAGTAAAATAAGTCCAGCAATCCAGTCCCACTTATAGCTCCAGTTGGCACATATTAATTATTAGGCAGAGGGTTGGGATTTATAACTGGATTTATTTGATGGTTGTAACTACAAGTGATTCCAATAGTCTCACAAATTATACACTCTGTAGATTACTAAAACTACAACACACACAAAGTCTACTGTTGGTTCACTAGTCATTGCTAGGAGCTTTGCTTGACTCGGTAAATTTCTGCTGGTCCTCGACAGCACAGTCATCCTTGGTTCCGAGTCCCATGGGACTCATGGCCATATTTTACTCTTCCACGGCTCTGGAAATTGCTACTCCTAGCAGCTTGGTCTGTTGGACAAGTTGCTGCTGGTGCTCGCTAGCATGGTGGTTCTTGGTTCCAAGTCCCATGGGACTCATGACCACTTTCTAGTTTCTTAAGGATCTGGGAGCCTTCAGTCACTCCAGTGTCAGAGTCAGAGTTACTTTATGACTGGTGATGTATCACCAATCAGTTCATCTTTGTGCCAAGCCCATTGAAGCCTACAACCAGAGAGTTTTTTCTTTTGCAAGTGAACCCTTGTGGTCATAGTCCTTATGTAACATCCTCTCTGATGAGAGGATAAGTTTTGTCTCTTAAGAATAGACTTCGCCTTTATCGAGTGTATGTATTATATATATATAGCATGTTGTTGAAATTCATCCTTTTGTACTATATACAAGGCCTCTGTCAGTCCAGGCTCTGCGAAGCAGATCATGTCTATCTTACTTATCTTATACTATAATGGCAGCTAACTTACGAACAATTGTAAGCTTAACTGCCACAAAGTTAAAGCCTCTTATATTTTCTGTGTCTCATTCGCCTTGTTCCAAGTGGTGAACATGTTCATTCTCATTATCTTGTATGACTTCTGCTTGTTGCCTGCACAATTTTGTTAAATAATTGTATACATATGGAAAGTTGAAAGCTGTATGCAAATTGCGGACTGGTTTGCACCTTGGAAAATTTCCAGTGGTGTGGAGACTCTTGTTTTGCATGCTGCAATTTTAAGAGGTAGGTGTCTGCCACTAATTCCCAGGTGGGGCAAGCATAAGTCATTACTGATCTGATCAGTGCTTTATAGAGGGTTAGTTTAATCTTGGCATTTAAATGCTCACTTCTAAATAGGGAGTAGATTATATCAAATGTTTTGAAGGTCTTGTCTTCAGTCACTTGTATGTTCAGTCTCCATGTAATCCTCTTATCGAAGATTACACCGAGATATTTTACATGATTGATGAAGGGGATATTCCATTCATTCACTGTAAAATGAGCCTCAGGAGGCCAATGTCTATGAGAAAAGTAGATGGCCTGAGTTTTATCTTCACTGATTTTTGTGTTCCAGTGCTCACTCCACATCTCGGTAGCAGTGTGAACTTGCTGAAGTTTCTGATAACATCACCCTCTTTTCGGTCTGTCACATATAAACAGGTGTCATCAGTAAAGAGACATAGGTAGACACAGGTGTTTGGGGTGTATCATTTACATATAGACTGTATAATGTTGGGACAGGACGGAACCTTGTGGCACCCCTGCTTGTATATCCCTTGGCATAGACATTTCACCTTTGACTGAGACTCTGAATTCTCTCTGAGAAAAGAGCTAATAAGGTTGGTTACACAGACCAAAAATTGTAAATGGGATAATTCATATAGCAAGCCAAGGTTCCATGTTTTTACAAAGGATTTTTCAGTATCCAAAAACACCACAGCCATAGATATGTTATTGTTGAAATTTAAGGTGATATAGTCCCTAAACTTCATAAAATGAAGGGTCCTGCTGTGATGGGCACACACACCAAACTAAGCAGACCTGTTTTCTTCAGCATGCCTTTGGAATATTTTCAGTATAACTTTTTCTAATAGCTTGCTTGTTGTGGACAAGAGGTTAATCAAACATAAATTTTGAATGAATTCTGAGTCCTTGCCAGGTTTCAGTAACGTTATAACTTTTGCTTCCTTGCAAGGCCTTGGAAAATGGGACAGCCAAAGGCAGCGATTAAATGTGTCAGATGCACCAGTGGTCTTCTTGGAAGATGCCGAAGCATTCATTTGGAATACTATCAAGTCTACAAGCCTTGCTCAATTTCAATGAATCACTAATTTATGTATGTCACTTTTCACAATGGGGTGTTGCCTACAGATGGGATCAGAGCTTGGACTCTGGTCTCCACCTGTAACTTATGGTTTTTGTTACACAGGTCATGAGATGTGAAGTGGTTTCCTAAACAGTCTGCAATCATATTGGCCTGATCGTTCAAGTGATATGTTATTCCTAAAGGTTCATGAGCAGTGGTTGGTGCCTTTGGCCCATCCATTTTCATAAGCGATTATGCAGTAGGCAACATCTTGAAGTGTGATTTCACAGTTCCCTACTCTTGTTTCCAACCATTCGAGAGCCTTTCTGTGGGTCATTTGTCTGATGGTTTTGGTGACCCAAGTAACTGCCTTTTTACATGCTAGATCCCAGGTTACTTGCCACAGTTTCCATACCATCCGCTTATGTTTTAGCAGACTCTCCAGACCAGGTAGATTTAGACCCTTGAGTGTAAGTGGAAAACGATTACTTACCAGTATTATTCTCCTGTGTTCCAGTGTTAAAATGCACAGAAATCTCTGCTAAATATTCAAGATATAACCAACCATTATGATCTTGTTAAATATTACTGAGTGAGCAATATTTTATTTTTGTGAATTACCTTCAGAACGTTAGTTCTTGAATGTGATTAGCAGATATTTTCATGAATAATATTGAAGGAAACATAAATAAATAGTTTTTCTTACTTTACTTTGTTGCATGAGCTGACTAATCATGGTCACTACTTTTACAGATTCAATGATTGCAGCTGCTTAACATAATTTTTAACATTCACATCAAAACATAAGTCTCATTTATGTTTATGATAGTACTGAAAGTAACAGGCAATTATTGTAATCTTTAATCAAATTTTATTCCCATCTCAGGATTATCTCTTTTTAAATACATTGAATAAACTCAGTACCTTAATTTTTTTACATGTCCAGTGTTTGAGGCTGTTAATGTAATTTGGAATAGTGCATCAAGATATTATGTAAAACTGAATGCACCACAGTGGATCATTTCTGAGGAATTCCTGTTCTGTGATCTTACCATATTTGGATGTTGGGGTTAAGTACAGAATCAGAACATTCATGTGAATCCTGCATATGGTATTTTTCAGTTGACAGTTCCATGATAACAGTGACATTATTCATCTGTTAGTGGTGCAAAAGCAACTACATTGACATGAGTTTTTCAGTCTCTTTGGTTGCTGTGTGATGGAAAAATAATTTAAGAATAAGTACTTTTTATGATTGCTAAAACAGAATTCATTGTATTAAAAGGACATTAAATTGATGAAATGTCTGACAGATGGGACAGTTTCCAAGAAACTGGATGAAGTCATGAAGCATGTTGTATCATAGAAATATGATTATAATAATTAGATCATATGGTGTATATGTTCTTTACATAACTGTTTATAAGTACATTATGAAGTTCAGCTATTAGTTTCATCATGCCCATCTGTCTGTAAATATCAGCGCCCAAATTTCTAGACCAACCCAAAATAAATTTTGTTCAAATATATAAATTTTTGTTTAGTTTGCTTCTTTTTAAAATCCATTTTAATAGCCTAAATGTACTTTCATGTGTGTCATGCGAGTCCTTTGACAAATGTTGATAGCACTTGATTCGTATAGGAGTATTAATGTATCTAGTTCTCATCCACTGTCAAAAGAATTAACAGGTTGCATCCTCTTAATGGCACTTCTGAGTGTGCATTGCCAATTATTAAGATCTTGGGGTACATGTGGATAGAGTACTGAAGACAGTGGGCTCTAGTTCTGCATTTCTACTGATAATAATTTGTCAAATATTTATTTAAAATATAAGTGAGAACATTTTTCTCACAGTTGTAATAATTTTGTATGAAGCTGGTCAAAATGATGAAACCGTTTTCAGGTATACAACAGTAAGAACAGTCATGCATTGCCATATAGTATTGATGAACTAGGAAGTATCGAGTTCACTGCAACACCGTATGCTTGATGAGGCTGAGGAGCTCATTAACTAACAAGTACTTCCTTGAAGGTGACGACATATCTCCTTACTAATTTATCACTCCCAACTAGATTCCTTCTGCACGTTTTCTGCATGTGCGAATGGATTTTCTTGCTTTAATCATGTTTATATCAATATGCATGGGCATGATATGTTCTGTCCTTATTTGGGTAATTTGTTGAATGTTGTTGTGTCACTGATTTGTGCATGATACAGTACATACGTACTTACAGAAAAACTTAAAATAACAAGAATAGAAAGATGTATGCCGGTGGACTTAAATATACATTCCAAATGACATGTGATTTTGAATACCTCTTTGACCTTAATGTCCATTTACTACAAAACAAATCAGTTGCTTCAATACATCAAAGTAGAAGTTACTTATTCCTTGTATTTAATTAAATGTTTAAAAGGAAAGGGGTATAGCATAATGATATCTGTGTTTTACTTTCAATTGTGCTTTAATATTTTGTATCATAAGACATTTTTGTGATATTTTGTAAAATTCAGTTTCAAATTATAATTAGAGATATACACTACAATTAAATTTTGTCCAGCAGCTCTCAGCATGGAGCTGAAATACGGCTGATCTTGGGGGAATATCTGAGTTTGCAAAACATTAAGTAATATGAAAATCAAGAAAAATACATAATGAGAAACTTTACCATTTGTGCTCTTCACATTTTAATGCTGGGGCGTTTTAAATCAACAAACAGGAAATTACCTTGACATGTGGTCCACAAGAAAAATGAAAGAATGACTGTGACATCTAGGTGAGGTGGAAGGAAATCGAAGTGGACCTGAGAGAAATAATATTTTAAAATTAGAACTGTATTGAACCGGTTCTGGTTGGGGTATAGTGATGGCTTTTGTGAACGCGCTGAAGAACATTTGGGTTGACATTTTGTGTGTATCTATCCATTCAAGTTTTTGTTCTTCTGTCACCAGTTCCAGCATGGTAGGCATGCAAACATCAGAAGTTAGAATTGTCTGATAACAGGAATTTGTCATAGATCTGTGAGAAACATAAAAATTATGTTTGGAAGATTGATCATTATGTGTATAGTTGCCCCTATGCTAAACCCCCACATGTGGAGGCATGTAGATGCCATGGAAAAGTCTTCACACATTACTTACCACAGCAATTTTTGGAGGCCAGTGGGTCAGTCTTACACTTCAGTTGCTTTACCCAGAGAAAGAGCCCTCATTACACATTGGAGGGGTGCCTGGATGATGCCCAGAATCTATGAAAGAAATGTCATACTCTGCTGTTAATTGAATTGTGGTCATTAGATCTGTAGCCAGCTTCTCTACTTCGTTTTTTTAATTCACTTAATAATGCTCTCTCACCTACATGGGTTATATTGTTTTAGACAGAAAGATGAATGTAGAAGCTGACTACAGATCTAACGGGATGATGAGCTGCAAGGATTGTGGGAATAGATTACATCAGCATTTTCTTGAAAGGAGTAAGAAAAATTATCCAGAAGTGGCCACAGTACAAAAGACTTAGTCCCACCCCACTAGCATTAAAAAAAATTATAATAAATCTGTGAGGGTAGCTTGCCTCGAAGCTGGAAATTTAACCTGGAGCCTCAAAAGTATGATGCATGAATGCTAACTACTCAACTGTGACATTCAGTAACTACTCCACAAATCTGACTATCCTATAATAATAAAGATTATGATGACAACAATGATAAATGAGAAATACCCCAAAGTATTACTTCTTCTGTTCTTGTATGTTTTATAAACATGATCTCTAAGCTTCCATATGCCTCCATGACATGCTGCTTAGGCCCAGGAACGACTTTGTCTCTGTCTCTCTTGTAGATTATGTTAACTCCTAAGATATGCATGGCTCTTCAGTTACGAGAATTCAGTGCCAGAACTATGCAAGTAATCGTGCCAGTGGCTTGTGTACAAAATATCTACTCTTCATACTTCTTTTATGTATTTTTTGTACATTCTTACTTGTGTTTGTTAGGGGCAAGAACATATCGTTAATGGGGTCACAACACAGGGTCAGAACAACACTTCAGCGTTATTTCCAACAATTCCTGAAGGTGCGTCTACTGAAAGAGGTTAGACATTGGTAATTTACTACTTGATGCAGCTCTTTCTTTCTATAACATATATTTTAGTATAGTTCATAGCAAAACCTTGTTAAACTGAAAAACTGAACCATAATAAGTCTTAAAGCTTTGTTTCCTTAAGTAACTCTGTCTGTTAAATTAAATTTCACATAATCTGAGACTTGCTGTTATCTATAAAGAATAATTATTCAGCTGTCTGGTATGAGACCTGCATGTTCAATATCTCTTATCTCAAAGCCTGCAATTGGACACAATCCTAAAACAAACCAATTCAAATTACCTAATTAGACCTCAGCCTTAACTTGTTTGATGTTTTCTTTTAACAGTTATATAGTAGGATGAGGCCTTCTGGACAAAAATCAGTTCTGTAACATTAAATATTCAGTGCAAAAAGCATCGGTAGGATTAAAGAAGCATTGCTAATTATGTAGGTGAGTCAGAAAGTGTCCACAATGATTTATTTTAAATGTTGCCATGTTGGCTGCACAGCTTATTTTGTGTACAGGTAGAGGCATAAACTTCAGCTTCCTGTGTGACTGTGAAATACTTTCATCCATGATCAGCCAGTTTTAGTGTTGTCTTGACAGAGCTAACATGGCTTCTCTGCTTTCTGTATGCATTAAAGAAGAGTAGCATGTAGTGATAAAATTTTTGTGGGCTGAAGGTGTGCCAGGGGCAGAAATCCATTGCAGACTTTCAGCACCATATAGAAACAGTGCTCGTCTGCAGTGAAGTATGTACATTCATTGTAATTGCATTATTTAATGAAAATTAATTGTGGATGCTTTCTGATGCCCTTGTATTATGAATTTGTCATATTTTTATGAGCAGTATGCTTTTTAATAATATATTTGTCGCAGAACTTCTCACATTGAAGACATTATGTCTGAGTTGAAGAATACAGAAAAAAATAATCATCATAGACAAAAAACATTTTGGGGAAGAGAGGGGGAATTTGGATTTTAGAATATCAGAAAGGGGACATGAGACAGAGAAAGTTAAGAACCAGTGTTCCAAAACATATTAAAACATTTCCTCCAGTATTCTCTATCATCCAAATTGTCATGAGATGTTTTCCCCCACCATCTGAGATATGTGTCCAATCCATAACATCCATTATTTCAGTTGCAGAAATGTAGTTGTAACATATTCACGTTCTTGTGACATTGCCGTGAGGACTGTTGTGACTGCCACTGTTTATGTTTTGATATCCTTAGAGACATTGATTTTTCAGTTTTCTTCAGTTCCCCCTCATAACTGTAGAGATGTCCATGCAACAGACTCATGTTGCTAATCCTCAGTAACTGATTTGAATTGTTTCATGCAAGAAAGATTTACCTCCATTTTTACCTTTACTTGGTTTATAAAGGCACATAGAATTGCTGTGTAAACAAGTCTATATCATCATATCTGTTCCCTGCAGTAACTTTTGAAAAAAATGGACAGAATCTCATGAAACGTGGAATGAGCATTATGCTGTCTTTGTAAGTTTTGATTTTCTACTACCAGTAATACCCGCATGGTGGCAGTGTGAACGTTTGGGATGAAGGTGGTGTTAGTGCTCTTTCCAAGCAAATGGCCAGATAATATGTCAGACTGACCCATAAGCAGTTTATTCCATAACATTTCCAGTTGCTTATTCATTACTCATCTACCATTCAGTACTATGCATTCTTAGCAATCGAGGATGTCATTAAACCACTACCACTGCTTGGAAGTGTGGCACTAACACTTTATTTGGTAATTAATAGTGTGCTCCATTAAGAAGCACATATATAAGATGTATGGGGGTGCTGTAGTATAGTTCTATATAGTCTTAATCTCAATAGGTGATGACAATGGCCAGCTTCACACTAGTTCCCACTGGATAGGAAGCTAGATTATCCCCCAAAGACAAAATGTGGTCCTGCCAGAAGTCAAAACCTGGTTGTCCAGTCCATAGTTAATGATGAATAAAAAAAAATATATAAATTTTGTTAGGGGTTTTTTATTTTGTAAAATGTAAAATCATGATGTGACAGCTCCTCAAAATCTTTATTTAGCTTTATGTTTGATGGCAATAACCGATGTACTGTTGATAAGAGGAATGTGAAATTTCTGCATACTGTTGATCATGCACTTACTAAAATTTCTTTATGAAATGTCTTTTTATACATTACAGATTACACATATGATGATGGTAAAATATATGGAGATTATAGATTGGAAACGGTAGTATTTGTATCAGTTGATATTATTCTCAGAAGCGGATCACTAAAGAGTAATATAGATGGATCACTAAATATGAGTAGTATAATTATGTAATTATTAATGTAAAATTCCTGCTGGCCTTGGCATATAGGTTAATGCTTTAAAGGAGAGTGCTTACACAGGAATCCCGATTGAGGTTTTCCCGCATTTCATGGTCTTTTCTTGGAGTCACAACTGAAGTCCCACATATGCAATTAATAAATTACCCAATGTAGTGTTTCTCGATTTAGGGCTTTTTCAGTACTTAGTGGACGAAAATTCATTCCCTATGTGAAGTTCTTGCCCTCATTTATTGTTGATAATAAACTGAATGGCCATAAGACTGATAGACATTTTTCTAATTGTTTCCTTGTGTATGACACATTCTCCTGGACTTCTCCATGCTGTTTACGGATATTGCTTAAGAGTAGGTCACCTTCGATTAAAAAGAAGTACATAAATAAAAAGCATAATTCTATTCACATGTGAATCTAATATTGCATTATAATAACTAAATACTTGTTTTAAAATTTTTTAGCCAATGACTTCTGTTTGTAATTGGTCTCAGGCACATCCATGATAATACTACAGCAGTAAGCTGACAGCATGCTAACACTCCAGTTCCCAAGGTATCGTTTTTCCATACGAGCAGTGTCTTGGGGAAAACGCTTTCCATGTTCACCATTAACTGTACAGAGATTTTGTGGGAAGAAGTGAATGTTTAGTGACATATTGCAGCCCATGAGACAATGAGTCTTTCCACGATTTTCTGGTAGTTGTCTGCTTTATTGTTTCCAAGAAATTGCTGCAGACATCTTTGAATTCTCTCCAAGCTGCCAGTTCAACTTCATTCGAAATAGAATAAAGCATTTTTATCTTTTTTAAGTTTTATTATTTGTGGACCAACAAAAATGCCTTCTTTCATTTTTGTCTCACTCAGTCGGGGGAGTTTCTGCTTCAGATACAAATGTATATTTCTACATTCTTTGTTAGATTGAAGCAGATATTTGATGTGAGCAAAGCATAATTTTCTATTCAAATTTCATGTAACCCCCATTTAAGCAGCTTCTCGTTTTATGGCACGAAATTCCCATCCCCAAGGTAGACCTTGATTGGGTGTTCCACTGTATTTGCTCTTATATTTATTTGTGGTTTAGTTAGCGATGCTGCCAGTAACTCAGACTGTGTTGCATCAGATGATAGATTTGCTAATGGACAGTGAATTGGAATGGGGGGTAGAAGATAGATGCAGCCTAATTTGAGGTACTATCCAAACATTTGGCTAGAGGGACAAAAGAACAGCATGAAGAATTTGAATTTGGATAGTGTGTAACCCAGAAAACTTTGAACTGGGCATCTCGCAAACAGAAGTCAGAAGGGTTACTGCTGAACACAACTTGTTCAGTGAAGGAAAGTAGGCATTGTACCTGTATGTTATTCCCAGAACTACTTACGGTATTAAGACAAGTGAAAAGTAAATAATTAATGCTATTCTATGTTAGAACTGCAATCACAGGTGCTATGAATAACCAAATTTGCTTAATTTTTTGTATAAACCATCTAGTATCATTTGCTAAATGAAATAATAGAAAAAAGAGGAAGAAAGTTACCTGAATTTCTGTTCTGCCCTATACATTCTTCTAACATTCAAAGTACCAAACTCATATCCATTTTCTTTCAAGTAGGTTGTTTACCCAAGGAATCTGTCTAGGTCTGAGGCCTTTTGAGCATTTTCGTAACAAGCTTATTTTGTACGGTGAGTTGTTAGCCCCACACCGAACCCCAAAGCTGGAGGACCACCCCTTGCCAGGTGTCTGCAACTGCTTATTGAGTATATTCGCAGTTACCCTCCATATCTGGAGGCCATCTCTTCCATCCGCAACCTGAGAATGCACCATTCCTTCATGACAAGGGACCCACCTAACATGGAACATTTACACCAGACATCTAATAATTATATCTTTCATAATTAGAAGCATAATTACACTCAGTTCCAGTAATTATAGATATTTTTCATAGCAACTGCCATCGCCAGTTAGATCCAGTCATCTTTTCATTTACGAGAGATGTATCTTTCTATTTACAAATGTGGTGGTGGTGGCCTAAATCTAACCCCTCATCCTGCAGATCATGATTTTAATTAATTTTAGATTAACAAGGTTTCTGTCAATTCTGTGATTTCTCTTTATTTTGACATACAACTTGCAACATTTAAATTGATTTTCCTTGAATTACAAAGTTATCAGACTGAATCTGACATAGAACCAAAAAACAGTTTTGTGAATGCTGGAGTGTTGGACAGAGTTCAAGAGAAGTAATATTTTAAATCAGTCTTTCTAAGTGATCATCTGTGTCAATACAGAATGAAACTCCAATGGTTCAAAGAGTGTCTTTGTATGCGTTATGAAGACAGGTCTGAACGGTAATAAGAATTTTCTAACTTGCATACTTAATGGATCCCAGTCCTCATTGGTCAACAACAGACTATACAGCCTTTTATTTTCCTAATCTTTGCTGTATTATTAACCAATTTTTGTCACTTATCTCCACAGTCCCTGATAGAAACAAAATTGGAGGTTTTGTTCTGCGCTGGTACAGTTGATCACCTGAGAAGACTTTATTGCATTCAGTAGCCAAGAGAGCTAAAATTTGAGCATGTGGTTTATTTTTAAATTTTAAACTTGGAAGGCTGAACCTTGCTTTGGATCACTGTGATATCTTAGATGTTCAGTAGAGGACAGGATGTAGTTTAACAGTGGTTTTATCTCTCTCTCTCTCTCTCTCTCAGTTCTCTTTTGTGTGTGTGTATATTATCTTTTGTGTTTCTATAGAACATACTGCTCTTTAATTCTTTTCATTGTTAACAGTAACTGTGCACTCCTACCAAATAAAAGTTGGAATTAAGTAGGATCAGTCCATCAGTAACAGCATTTTGTGTTGGCCTCTTGTTGAAAGGTGTGCTCCAGTGGAGTATAATTATTTTCCAAGCATGTTATTTGTCATTTAGTTCTCTTATTGGCCTCAATATTTATTTATTGCATGCATGTCTATTGTTGCAAAGCTATTCAAAATATTTTCTGTTGCAGTTAATTAAATACCATATCAAAAACTCTTTCAGATAAAATGTATATCTTAATGGGATTCATGCTTTATATCACGTAATTCAATTTTTGTATGATCAACCGTTTTTGAGATATTTTATGAGGTTTAATTTATGTCATGTAAAGTAGTAATTATGATGGACTAATAAAAACCAAAATTAAATTTACATGACTGTTTAGTGTACGTTCCCCCCCCCCACACCCAAAAATTACCAAAATTCATTCAGTATTCTTAGAGGCAAAACATGTGGATGAAGAAGCAGGTGAACATGACTTCCCCACTATTAAATTATTTTGTGAAAGAAAACCATAGTAACAGACCACTTGATAACAGTATTTCTCAGAGCTAACTACACAACATACATCCTTTCTCAAATATTCTTCCAGATTCAGTAACATCAGATCTTGATCCAATTTCTGTTAAACCAAGAGCTTTGGTGCCTGGGGCGACACTCTCCCCAGTTTTCTTATCAGAAGAACATCGTACATTTGGGAACCCGATAAGCTACTTGGGTGGACCACGACTGCAGTCACCCAACACAACACGTGCTAGCAAGGAGTCTGTACTTTCAATTGATTGAAGTGCATCTTGTGTGGGACTGGTGTCTTTGGCCACATGCATTATATGGAAATGTCTGCTGTTTTTGAAAGTTCGTGGTAGCTAAAGGAGCAAGTAGTGTAACCAGTTACATGAAAGGAGCAGGAAACTTACAGGGGTGGATACAGCATATCTGACAGTGGACTCAGTAGCTTTGCAGTTGAGATACTGGCACAGGGTACAGTGTCTCCTTGTAGCTCCTGAGACTGGGCAGAATTCACATGATATATCTTTTTACTGTTTCTCTCAGTGGTTCTTAACCTCGGATCACGAGGATCTACCAAAGCTTGTGGGGGATCATTAGAAGAACCATATTTTAGTGCTGAAAAGAACCCACACTTGTTAAACTCATCTGACCCTTGGACCATTCTATAATCTCTGTGGATTTGAAACTGTGTGATATTGAAAGTTTAATTGTAATTATTTGTAATTAATATTGACTGTTAACATTGTTATTAAGTTAATTATATTGATCCCAAGATTTAAAATAATTCATTCACCCCTAGTGAGGGACTCCAAGGTCCATAAATAACATTTCAGTCTTATATGTATGTTGAAATTATTTCCTGGAGTATGAAAGATTGTGTCATTTTTGACAGACCTATTAACATGTGTTTGTTTTAATGTAAGGGCCACCCAAATGTTATTTTCCACTACCTAAAAGAGCTACATGATAGTGGTCTGCAGGTTGCATGTTTAACAGACTGTTTTAGCTTAAGTCAGAAGATCCTGTCAGAACAATTTTGGTTTGGGGTATAAAACAGCTGGGAAGAATCGCTCTGACACTTAGGTTACTGCCTCTCAACCTAAACCTGAGGGAGAGTGGAAGGTGAATGCAGGAATAATTAACTGCAATTCAGACTGGGCTAGGGGCTCCATACCTCCATACCTTACCTACCTTAGTGTCAGTTTATTAGTATTGTCAGTCCTCACACATAAAGACGTCCAGTTACCTCTGTTTCATTTGATTACATCCGGTTTTCAGTTGTGGGAAGTCACATGGTGGCAAACAAGATACTGTGATTAAATTAATGACTTTAGATGATGAATTTCTATTATGGGTTATAGTAAGGCTAGTTAATAATGCAAGATTTGTTATTATCTCCAAGAATTCTGTATAATATTTTGATTTCCCCCCAAAATAGTTTATTCCACCCTTAACTTATTTCTGAAGATCGTTTTTGTCTTGCTCATTTTCAGCACATTAAAATTGCTACATTTCAACAATATTTATCAGCAGGACATATTGTCTGGTGGTGGTGGTGGTAGTAGTAGTTTGTTGTAGTAGTGGAATGAGGCTCGAGTCCTTTAGAACCATCCCCTGATCGTCTTGACAGATAAGTAAAGATCATGGGTGGGAAGAGTTGAATTGTTTGGAGAAAAGAGCTACCCTATCGCCATTTTTATCCACCAGAAATCATGCATTAACTAAATATCCTGGGATTGAACCCACGCCTCCACAGTGAGAAGCCAGTGACCAACTGCCTGAGCTAGGGACCACTGTTTACAATAATAAGTAGCACTAATAATGTTGTTCATAATATTCACAGATTTGGCAAGTATGCATGAAAAGGACAGTTATTTGATAATATTCTGGATGTTAGCAATAACGAGACATTTCAAAAACACTTATGAGAAATGTATATGAAACATTTAAGGTTTTGGGTGATATGTTCAAATTATCAGATATTTATGTATTGCTATTTTCATCCCTGTCAGTTTCTTTATACAAAAACATTTTGTTCGAATGATTCAACTGTGAAGATATGTAGAGCTACGTATTTATGAAATGATGCTTAGTGAAATCAGCCAGTGTCTTTCAGAGTTCATGTTGCAAAGTACCACATCTGTTCTTGCATGTGTGAGCATATGGTGCTCCAGAATGCTGTGTATGGTGACTGACATATCAGGCCAGGTGTTGTGTTTCATATACTGTTCAGTTTCTCTCAGCTGGTTTGACAGACCATGCGGAACAAGCCAGTTGTGTTTAAGTTAACTGACATCTGACTTAGCAGTTTTACTGCTGCTGTATTTGTTATGTAACATGAACAGTGAGTGAAGTGTGTATTAGAATTGTAGATATATCTGAACAAATGCTTGTAGTCAGTTTTATTTTCATCCTTAGGTATGAAGATTTCCAGTTTGAAAATTATTTGGATGATCTCAAGAGTGGCGCAGATACACTAAACTACGATTTTTGATAAAATTTAAGTGGGAAGAGAAAATAGACAACTGACCAAAGCCAATGTGAAATTGTATTTAAATGTGACATCAGTATGTACAGCAAGAGTTGCATTCATTGTTTGACAGTTCTAGTGGTTCATTTTATAACTGTGCCTGATGTATTGCCAGTTAATCCTCTGTATGAAATTCAAATCTTAAAATATTACTCACATGGCTAATTAAGATAGCTATGGCTGGTCTGCAGAGTGGAAGTATAATAAAAGTTCTGCTTGTGTACAGTTATGAAAATACCCTCTGGTGGTTACCCCACCACAGTGGGCTATGCAACCCATGATCTGACTACTATACAGTTATGAACCAACCCACTAGTTGGTCACTCCAATGTGAAGAAAAAGGTTACCCCTGTAACAGGCTGTTGGGGTCCATAGGGTTGTGAGATGTTGAGGCTTCCACATTTTTTAGATAGTCTGCTCACAGATGGCAGTGAGGCTGTCAGCCTTGTTCACCTTTCATCCTTTAGCACAAGGAAGATTCCTGGTACTTATTTCTGTTAGAGACTGAGTCAACCTGAGGACCATAGTGTGGCTAGAAGGATTAGGTCAATTGAAAACTCCAATGATGTCATGAGTGTATAAGAAAAATACATTATATATCCAAAATAATAATCATGAATTGTTCCACCAATGATTATATATAAAACTGTCTCCTGACAGATCAGAGGCTAATGAAATGAATAATATTATGCAATTTATGACCAAAATTTAGGTAATATGATTTGGCATAGCTGTAACGCTCTTTACTTATATTTGGCAGGTCAAGGATAGTACCTCAACTAGGCCATGCCTGCTTCCAAATTCTTTCCAACTCATCTATCATTCTACCATTCAACAGGCTAGTTATGGGCAAAATCATGAAAGAACCACAACAAAAAAGGCATATATAAAATGTTAAGTAGTTTTTAACGGAACTTTCATTATTTATCTCTTCAATGAAATGGGCTAGTCAGCTTTGTCTTCATTGTTTTACTCTTCCCATACATCTGCATAAGAGGGTGAGGTTTATGCCAAAGTGAACAGTCACGCAGGCAGCGTCTATAAAAATTGGCTTCAGTAAAGTGAATGTTATTTTATTAAATTATGTAATGTCAAAGTGCAACATTTTCTTTCAATGCTGTTTCTTTACAGAATAAATTGAAAAAAGGAAAGCATAACTATTGTGAAATCGATTAGATACAGATAAACTAGGTTTAACTAATGCACCCCGCACAGCACGTATGCTTCCCTCCTGCCTGAAGATGGTAAGGGGGGATAAAGCGAGCTTCTACTGATCACTAGGCCTAGCGAGAAGGTCTGGCTTTATGCAGTGGAGCCACAGGGTAGATGCACTTTGCTATTACCTAAAGACTGAGGTGGAGCTGGCCCCCATGTCGTTAGACTTGCTTTATTTATTGGGCTGCAAGAAGTACATACACTTTCATATTACTGGAAAATTGAGAGGGTCCCCTCTTCACTAGGCCTATTGATGAAAGTCTAGGTTTTTTCCAGTGGGCTCCATAGAGTAGACACGCTTTCCTTTTATCTGATGATGGGCATAGTACCAGCCTCCCTCATCATTAGGACAAGTGATAAGGGCTGGCTTTGTCAAGTGGGCATCACAAAGTAGGTACGCTTTTCTGTTACCTGAAGATAGACATAAAGCCAGCCTCTCTCACTACTGGGCCTAATGACGATTAGCTTTATTAATGTGCCTCTTAAAGTACCCTTTCATTTTACTGAAATACAGACGTGGGTGTACTGATAACGCCTGGATTTATCATCTGTGCCCCATCGAATTGGTAAAAATGTAAAGTAAAGGTATCCCTGTAACAGGCCGTGGAGTCCCATAGAGTTGTGAGATGTTGAGGTTCCCACATTTTCTAGACAATAGGCTCATAGATGGCGGTAAGCTTGTCAGCCTTACGTGCCGGCTGCCCTTTATTCCCAAGAATATTCCTGGTAGTCATTTCTGTTAGAGGCTGAGTCGATCCTAGGGCCATAGTGCGGCTGGAGGGATCAGGTCAATTGAAAAAATCCAGTGACCTCATCGGGACTTGAACCCACGACCTTCCGGCTTGTAGCACGGTGCCCCCACTGAATAGGTACACTTTCCATTTACCTTAAGGTTAAGATAGAGCCAGTCCCTTTATGACTTAGCTGGTGATAAAGGTTAATGTAGCTACCAAGTTCACAGAGTAAGTATCTTACTATCTGAACATGGAAACATAGACAGTCCAAATGATCCCACAGAACAGATAGGGGTTGCTTCAGGACTCCACCCTTGATGAACATCAGTTTCATGCAATCACTTTGAAAGCGGTAATACTAAATATTAACCAGCTCCATACAGCTGAGCCTTTCTAGAGAAGCTACCAGTTTCTCAGCTAGTCAAATTATCAACATGTTATGGAATTCAAGGGTTCATTACCATATTCACAGCCAGCCACTGGCCCCTGTCCTGAGCCACAGGAATTCAATCCACAATATCTTCTTTAAACATACAAAATGCTGAAGCACAGTCGCAGCATCAATCTACCTTCACAGTTTTCTGAGAATTAGTGCAACATGTAAATCCATTTATGAACTGTTCAGTATATGCTGAAGGCATGGAACACATATTCTAGGATCATGGAGAATCACTTCCGGTGATACAGCGGTAGTCAGTATGATGTCAAATGCCAAGAAGGGCTCTACTGATGCGAAGTTAGTGAGGTATGAATGTATGGTACATTTTATTTAAAATTAAGGAAGTGTTCCTTGGCAAAAAAAGCCATCAGTAATCAAATTACTTTCTCAGAGTGACCAAGTATTACCTATATTTAGGGTTCACTTCAGTGTGTAGGTGAAGATGGGGAGGGGAAACTAACTGCATTGAATTTAAATATGGCAAGACCTCTATAACTTGGATTAACTGGGGGCGATCCGTTGTCAAAGTTAGTGAAAGTCCGAATTATAGAAGCTACTGAAAACATGTTCAGGGAAGTTATAAAATGGACGTCACAAGTCTTTTTAGGCAATACAGCTTTATTTTGAAACTTAGATTTTATATCATAAAATAAATTTACTTGTTATAAAAATGTAAGTTTTGACATCAGCCTTAAAAACCATTGTAAGTAGCCTATATATTTAGTGGCAAAGCGCTGGACGATTGAGGGGTCAGAGTCTGAGTCTGGGTAAGGTCAAGAATTTTGTCTTCTCCACATCATCCAGACCAGCTCTGGGGCCCACCGAGCCTCCTATGCAATGGGAACTGTAGGCTCTTTCCCTGGGGATAAAGCGGCTGGGGCGTGAAGCTGACCGCTCACCTCCAACTAGTGTCAAGGTCAAGAAAGTGTGGATCTATACATCCACTCCCCCATACATTGTACATCTTCATGACATAGTGCTTAATTAAGCACAGGGATATTTTGTTCAACACCATCTGTGAGCTGATTGTCTAGAAAAATGTGGGAGCCTCAACATCTCACAAACCTATGGGCTTCCACAGCCTGTTACAGGGATATTTTGTCTGTAATGATCAGTAAAACATGATTTATGTTCATGAGACAAACCCATAATAGTTATCTCAGTATACTCAATACCTTCCTACCTACCCACCACTTGGAGCTATAGCCCTGGGTGAGCCTAGGCCTCCTCTATAACCAGTCTCCACAACCAGTGCGTGCTGCCATAGAAATGGACCCACGCATGATGACCCAAGGCTGGCTGTTAGGTTTCTGAACAGAATTCTCTTTACAGTATCAGGCTGTTAGCCTCATGCCCAACCCCCAACCTTGGTATCTTGTAGTCTGGACTCTACCCTTTGACCTTTCCGGCATGGGTGACTCTACTGGTAGTTAGACTACCGCCGGCATAGCTCTCCAGGTCACAGTTACACAAGCCCCACAACCATGACAAAATGTAAACACCTTCAATATACACAATACACATGATATATCGGCCATCTGCGTCCTTATCCTACCTACACTGCAAGACTGTAGAGTGGGCAGATGGCACATCAGGGATATATGAGTAGCTGCTAGGTAAACACATGGAGAAATATCTGTTCTTTTGCCGACTTGACTGTAGTACAGATGGAAAATACATGCACACAGGTTTACTGTCAACCAGACTTTTTGCATGTTATAGTTGCTTTCTCATCTGTGCTTACATTCATTCCTGTCACCACGAACAAAGTATAATAATACAGTGTAACCTCGATAATCCAGACAAAGTAAAGCACTGCTGTGTTCAGACTTTCTAACTGTTCAGGTTACAGACTTCAAATAAAAATTTGATATTTTGGCAAAATTATTTATTCAAAAGATTTATAGATACATTTTATACATATGAGGTGCAGCTATAAAATAACCAGACTGATTTTTTGCCAACTCCCTGTGGTGGCATATTGGCCTGCCCTGTCCCCTGCATCAACACTACCACTTCCATGGCCATAGGACCAACAGTGTGGTAGTAGCCTTTGTTAGAAGTGGACCATGTATGTGAGCTCCGATGGAATTATGTTCAGTGTTAGAGCAACGTGTCAATGTGAAATTCCTCACAAAACTTGGAAAATCTGCTACAACGGTTGCATTTGTTGATGGAAGTTTATGGTGATGAGTGTCTATCTTGTACACAAGTTTTTGAGTAGTACATTAAAGCTGGAAAGGAAGAGACTGAAGACAATCTGTGTCCTGGTCGTGCTTGCAGATTGATACAGATGCTAACAATGAAAAAGTCGTTGCCTGAGCATTTGAGCAGTTGCTGAATTAGCTGACATTGGTAAACAAAGCATTTGACAGATTTCACATGAACATTTGAACATGAAAAAAGTATGCTCAAAGTTGGTACCAGGAATCATCACTCCTGAGCAAAAGGAAACTCAAATGAACATTTGTGCTGACATCCTTCAAAACATTGAAAATGACCCATACTTTTTAGGAAATGTAATACTTGTGATAAATCATGGTTTTTTTTTTCAGTATGATCCAGAAACTAAGCACCAATCCATGCATTGGAAGAGTCCCAGGTCACCAAGAAAAGAAAAGCATGGAAGAGCAAGTCAAATTTCAAAGCAATGATGGTTTCTTTCGATATCCGAGGGATTGTTCACATTGATTGGGTGCGTGAAGGTCAGACTGTTAACCAGGTCTACTACAAGGAGGTTCTGATAATCCTTTGTGAACATGTGAGAAGAAGACCTGAAATGTGGAAGAAAGACTCATGGATTCTTCACCACGACTATGTGCCGGCATACAACACAGTCTCTCAAGACATTTCTGGTGAAGCACAAGATCCATGTGTTGGAACATCCATCCTACTCATCTGACCTAGCCTTGTGTGACTCTTTTTTATTTCCAAAGATCAAGTCTGCATTAAAAGGAACCCATTTTGTCTGTCAAGACGTTTCTGGTGAAGCACAAGATCCACGTATTGGAACATCCACCCTACTCACCTGACCTAGCCTTATGTGACTTATTTTTATTTCCAAAGATCAAGTCTGCATTAAAAGGAACCCATTTTGAGTCCGTAGAGGCAGTGAAGCCAAAAGTGAGAGGTAATAACGAAGTTATCAGAAAAGGACCTGCAGCATTCCAACAGTGGAAAAATTTTCATGAAGCAGTGTGGGGATCGGGGAGGGGCCCACTTTGAAGGTGATTAACATTTACAGTCTCTCTCTGGTTATTTTATAGCTGCCGTAAGTAAACAATAACCAGAACTCGTGGCCATGTGACTACACACTGGGCTCAGGGTAAGTTGTAACTGGGATATATTTTTCACAGCCGTAGAGGAAGGTCCAATGACACCACGTTTCACAAGAGTTCACTTTTACTGCAGGGAAGTAAGATAATTAGATTAAATTAGTAATTTTTGGAGGTTCTGATTTCCTTTTTGGTGGTACCGTCAGTCCACATTAACAAGAGTTCAGAATACCGAGGTTCCACCGTATTATGCCTTCTGAAATATTTTTGGGCTCAGAGGGGAACACCTGAAACTACAGGGTAACCTTGATGTGTGTGGAATACAACAAAAATTTCACTACAGTAACAAAAATGATTGGCGCCGCAAACTTCTTAATGTTGCACATGTAAAGAAATTTTGCATAAAAGGAGGGCCCTTTAGGCACTTTCTTTATTAAGAGTAGTTCCTAATTAGCTGTGACCTTTTTGCACTGGCTGTTTTATGAGTGAGCCTGTCTGCATTCCAAACTCTAACTGTTGTCTGAATGGGGAATTTACTTGACTTTAAGGCAGAATTAATTGGTGGGCAAGAGAAGACCCAATATAATGACTTCAAAAGAACAGCTGATTCATAAAAGTAGGATTGTCAGAGTAGGGGACAATGTTTTCAGGGTCACATTTCATGTGATTTTACTCCTTCAAGTAGAATGACCTCCAAATTTTAGCCAATAAGGAATATCTATCACATGACATCAGCTGAATGTCTCTTCAACTTGCTGCATGCTGCAATTACTGACTTTCTGGACATTGCCCACTGTCCTGTTTTTTTATTTAGAATGTTTTGTAGATTGCAGACTGTCTCCATCCTCAGGTAAAAGCCTACTCAGTTGGGCCCAATTGATAGAACTAGTCCCTATCTCTGGACACCAAAGCGAATTCAATAGAGAATATATAAACCAAACACAACACAATACATTAGTGAAAGCTAAAGTACACATTACAAAACCCCACATACGCGATGCCTTGCACCCCTATGGCCATGGATAATTTAAGAGTCAAAGTCCATAAAATCAGAGTACTACTAAAACACAAGCCAATACTACAGCCCAATTCTAAAGCAAATATAATAAACTTATTTACAGGATGCAGTGTATTGACCTTTAAAATCAGAGATAAGACACACATGCATGTGCATACAGAAAAAGTACCGAATATTAAAATTTGACAGACAAAAATTTCTAAATACCAAACAGGACCTACGAGAAAAAATAAAACCAGTACTTAAATGAGGCATCTGTACAAGGTGTGTCCCAAAAGTCATGAAATATATTTCTTTCCCGCGCTCCTATTGGTCGGAGCACGCTGGAACTGGTTGGATTGGGGGGGGGGGCTTTAGCTTCACAGCGAGCCAAAAGTCAGTCTGTTCGAGCATCGGAGGCGTCAGTATCGCTGATTTAGTGAACCTGTGTTTTGTGACCACGTCACGGCGCGCGATGGCGGATACTTTCGAACAACGTTGGGCAGTCAAGTTCTGCACAAAGCTCAATAAAAAAGCTGCCGAAACTCACGAACTGCTTAAGCAAGCCTACGGGAAGTCTTCTCTATCATATGTGCAAGTTACAAGGTGGGTGAAGAAGTTTAAGGAGGGCCAAGAAGGAGTGGAAGATGACCCCCGCTCTGGATGGCCATCAACAAGCCAAACCGATGATAATGTGACTCATGTGCGTGATTTGTTGAATACTGACCGTCGAATGACTGTCCGGTTGTTAGCAGACACTCTGAACATTCCAAAAACCGTTGTGCATCGCATCTTTATGGACGAATTGAACATGCAAAAGGTGTGCGCCAAGCTGTTCCCCAAATTGTTGACCGACGAGCAAAAGGCCAATCGAGTGTTGATCGCGAGTGAATTGAAGGAACGTGTGGAAATTGAACCTCATTGAGAATGCACTCAAAGGACGCCGTTTTGAAAGCATTCAGGCTATCCAAACAGTGGTGACAACAGCTTTAAATGAGGTTCCCGTCGAGGCCTTTGAGGGGGCGTACCGGGCATAGGAGAGTCGGTGGAAAAAATGTGTAGATGCTCATGGACCATACTTTGAAGAATATTAACACTTTGTACCGATATCATCAATAAATTAAAAAAAAATATATATATATTGTCACGTATTGGGGGTGTATATATTTCATGACTTTTGGGACATAACTTGTATAGTACCAGCATAAAAACGTAACCTCTCCATATATTCTGAAAGGGGTGGAGTTGTAATTTTCTGACTGCTGCTCAACGATGGGAGAGATGTCTAAACTGGTTTGGCTGACTGCAAGAGCTACAAGAGACATGGGTGGTGTAAGTGGTGTTCAGTTCAATCTGCACGCCCTTCCATTCTTTCCAATGTATCTTGTGGCCTCTTATTCCTATGCATGTTGGGTGAATTTTGATTTTCATGCATACCTTGTGTCAGACTGTTTTGTGCTCCTTAGTGCATATTTCTAAATGTCTGCTTGTTCTGCTAATGTAACATTTACCACAATCACACGGAAAAAGTATATACACTGCTTCATCTGCTGGACATATCTAACAGGTCCAGTATTTATCAATGTCCCACAGAGTGAATATTCAGTTGTGAAAATGAGCCTAACACTGAAGCGGTTTCTAATATGTCTGAATTTTTTTTAAATACCCTAACATGAGATAATGACCATGCCAGGATATACTGTATGTGAAGGATGCTTGCTTCCCCTTGGTTTCATTATGGAATGAATATATTCTTGTGGTTATTCATTAAGTATCAGATCATGTTTTATATTCTTATTTTCCCTGTCAAAATCCTTCTGATACTCGCATATGACATTAGCTCTGCTGACTTAAGGTATGAATGACTCCTCTTTTCATGTTTGGGAGTGGTTGGACTCAAAATGTAGATTACATCCTGGAAGTACACTTTTGTGGCTAAATTAGGACCCCTCTTCATAACCAAGATGTCCAAGAAACGAAGAGAATTTTTAACTTCCACTTTCATTGTGATTCTAGGTCGAAGGCTGTTGAGATGGTGAAAAAATTGTTGTGATCTTACTGGACCATGTGGCACATCATTGTTTTAAATAACAAAACAGGGAGCTGGATAATGTTCAAAAAGTCAGTAACTGTATTAACATACCACCATCACAAACTTTCAGATTTTACTTGCTTCACTGTGTATTACAATGTGTGGCTAGTGAATGACAATACAGAATGCTTCTGTCATTGTGCTGCATGTTGTCTAAAAAGTGTTGAGCCTTAATTCTGGCAATGAAATGGAAATGCTTAGTCCTGAATACAAAGCATGAAATGATGTCTGTTACGCTGGTGGTTCATCAAAGAGCAAAACAGGAAGACTGTATGGACTTATATCTTTGATCCATTCACCATTCTGAGTAACAAGGATAAAGTCAGATAAACTGTTCTACGTGATGGAAGACAAGCAACCAAAAACAAACGTGCAATGCAGAGAACAAAGATCTGGAATTAGTATTCTTCATGTTGTTTTGATAGGAAGGATTAAATGCAATATCAGTTGATAGAACCATGAATAGGGGAAAAGTCGAACATTTTGCACACAAAATGTGTGGTGACTGCCATGGTTACAACCAGCCTGTAATGCAGTGTATGTAAGAGTTGGGTCCACTTTATCTTCGTATGTTGTGAGGAAGCACATGAAGTGAGCGTAACTTTTATTTGTAAAGGATGTCTTCCAACTAGTGGTCAGATGCAAATACAAGAGTATATGTAAGTATAAGGCTGGGGCCACACAAGCACAAACAAAATGCGTCTGTTGTAACAAATGTCATGATGTCCGTTGTAGAATTAAACAAGAAAGGCGAATGCTATGCTTTCTTCTGGCTCCATTGCAGACAAAAAACTACGTACCACATTCTGCAACTGTGTGGTGTCCTCAGCAACGTCTGTCATAAAGTACGTTCGCTGCAATGGATGTACTTTGTGCACTTGTGTGGCCCCAGCCTAAAAGTTACCTCTGTGTCTCAGCTCAGATAATGCTCAAGATGTTGAGAATGTTGAATTACACTTTATGATAACTACTACAAAAAACGTTAAATAATATCATGCCTACATTAATATTTTTAAACCACAGTGCTGCATTGTAATACACAAAACCAGAAGTTAGAAGACAGACCTTAGGATTATACATTTGAACCACTGTCAGATATTATAAGTATCAATTACAATGAGCATTTTTTATGAATTGTTTAACTTCTTACAATGCTCAATTTTCTGGACATTATCCATTGTCTTAATTATTTATCTGAAAGGAAGTTTTGGAGACTACAATCCATCTCCATCCTCAGGTAAAAAGCCTACTGTATTGGGTCCAATCAATTCAGCTAGTCCCCATCGGACACCAGAAATAGCACTTTATACATAAACCATCTGTGGGAGTTAAAATAAAGACATATTCACCCATATATATATATATATATATATATGAGATCTTGCACCTATGGTCACATGCATCTGGCTGAATCTTAACTCACACAAACAGTTTTTGTCTTGCATGCCACATACAACATGTCATCTAATTTCTATTGTCCAGTGATAGGAATTAGTTATATCAATTGGGCCCAACACAGTAGGCACCTTACCTGAGGGTCAGACATCTCCAAATTATTGTTTGAAATAAAAATTAGGATGATATGTCCCTAATAACTGTATTAACATATCATAAACTTTTAGATCTCATTTGCTTGAATGCATGCTATATGAAGGTTGCACTGTATATGTAAAACTGTCCAGAGAGCATATTTTCCATTAAGATAGTAAAATTCAACAGTATGAAGCATTTATTTTTACATGTTACAAATGGCAACTAAAAGACAGTCAAATTCATGTCCATGTTTCTCAATGGCATCTGCCCTTCAGTTCAATCATGAACAAGTCCTAACAACACCCACTTACGATGTATGCAAATCTATGACAAAATGTTGATATTTTCTTCTTATACGGACAGGAAAATTATTGGAATTTATGATTTAAAACATCTGTCTTCGTGCTTCTAATCAAAGAACTTAACAGTTAATTAGAAGGGTAAGAATCAATCATAATTTAAGTACATTTTACAAAAGATACATGAAGTTACAGAATTATAAATCCCTTACATATTATAATAAAATGAATATAAAAATAGAGGAAAATAGGGAAACAAACACAAAGTAAGAGATTATAAATAAATAAAGAACCGGAATGTCTTTTCTCCATCATAAAGACACCGTTTTGCGCATATGCACCGCTCTTTTAATGTGTTGTTCCTATTGTCCTTTATTTTCATATTAAGTAATTACATTTTCTTTTTAATGTGAAATAATACAATATATAAATAGTTCACCTTAACAATTTAATTATTCATTTCTGCGTGATTACTCTCTACCATATAACTGCCACAATTTTCCCTCCTACACCGAACATTGCTGGTGAATATGTCCTGTGTGTATTATACTTGGAGGGACGGCTTTAAAAATGGTATGAATAATAAAAATTTGTACCATCCTGTACATTTACAAAATCTAGCTGGTGACAGTCCTGTTATCATGCATTCAGTCCGGAATCCTTTTTCATGTCTTCAGTGATGCCAGTCTTGTCGTCTTTCTCACTTTCTCCTAAAATCAAGTACAGTCACCTTCAAAATTAAACCATTTGTTTGTAGTTAGCTCAAAAGCTTTATTATAAATAGCAATTGTATCTTCATGCATCGAGCTGTTCACAGCTTCCATTACCTTTGGTGTCCATTTTGGTGGCATCCTCAAGCTTCACTTTGTCATCAACATCCTGCTTCTCTTGTTTTGTGTCCAGTTTGTCCAAACGGGGACGTTTTCTGCCCTTAAATGACCTGCAGAAATAAAATTTCATTTGAGCTGCCTACTCCAGCTGCTCTGACAGTGTCCACTTATTTACTGTTTCACATGTAAGAGACAAACACCTACAAA
Source organism: Cryptotermes secundus (assembly GCF_002891405.2). Lineage (NCBI taxonomy): Eukaryota > Metazoa > Arthropoda > Insecta > Blattodea > Kalotermitidae > Cryptotermes > Cryptotermes secundus. The sequence goes on from NW_019734322.1 coordinate 1,039,339, forward strand.
CTGTTGGGAGGAACCTCATGCAAAGTAGTCACTTGGAAGGCCAAGGAGATGGAAAAATCTCATAATAACAAGTGTCGTTGTCTGTGAGCGGAGGAACTTGAGAATGTGGCAATTTGAGCAATAGGAAAATGCCAAGTTCTGCAAAAAATTGGGCAAATCCACTAGCAAAACGTTTCAGATGATCAAGCAGGCATACAGCAAAGAAGCATTCAGCCACAGGGCTGTGTTTAAGTGGCATGAACGTTTTACACAAGGGGGAGAGAGTATGGAAGATGATGAGCATACTGGTCAGCCAAGAATGGTCAGAAGTGAATTCAAGATCCAAGATGTTGCAATGTTGGTGCATGGCAACTGCTCCCAAATGCTAGATGAAATTGCAGCAGGAGCAGCAGGGATCAGTCATGATATTTGCCACAGAATTCTGTCTGATGACCTGAACATGTCTCTTGTTACCCAGCAGTGTTCCACTCCTCCAGACACAAGACCAACATGACGATTGCATGAGCATTTGTAGTGACCTGATCGATAGTGCTGACAAAGATGAGATGTTTCTCAACTGGATAATAACTGGAGATGAAACAAGGTGTTTTCTGTATGATCTGCAGCTGAAGTAACGATCAGCCACCTGGAAATCGCCATCATTGCTAAGAAAGAAGAAACCGCGACAGGACAGGTCAAAAGGCAAGGTAATGCTTGAACTGTTTTTTGACTCATCTGGAACTGTTCATACGGAATTCATCCCAGAAGGAGCAAGTGTAAAGAAGCACCACTACAAGGAGATCCTTCGCCATCTATGCAATTCAATTTGTAGTTAAGCATTTGGCACAGGAACAACTGGCTGCTGCTGCTACACAACAACGCCCCTGCACATCACTCTGTGCTTGTCCAACAGGAGCTGGGAAAACAACAGGTCACTGTTTGCCACACCCTCCATACTCATCTGATCTCGTACCATGGGATTTCTTTCCCCACTTGACACGTGTGTGTCAATTTCAGTCAGCGGAGGAGATCATCACTGCCACGAGGGAAGCCGTATGGGAACTTCCTGCAAATATCTTTCAGCAGTGTTTCCAGCAGCTAACGGTAACTATTTTGAGGGAGGATGTGGGTATGTGTAAGTGTATGTGCGTATCTTGTAATATAGTGTGACAAAACCACATCCATGAAATTACTGACTGCGGTAAAAGTAAAGCTATCCCTGTACCAGGCTGTGAAGGCCCATAGGGTTGTGAGACGTTGAGGCTCCCACATTATCTAGACAATTGGCTCAAAGATGGCGGTAAGGTTATCAGCCTTATGCGCCAGCTGCGCTTTACTCCCCAAAAAATTATTTAATTAATTCCTGGTACTCATTTACGCGAGAGGCTGAGTGAACCCCAGGGACACACCGCAGCTGGAATGATTAAATTAAATAATTTCATTGCTGTGACCTGTTTTGACATCACATGATCCTAAGGCTACATTTACATTATTTGTAGCATAACTGCTATTGTTGCTATATATAACCAGTTTTTACATATGTATTCTAAATAACACATACTAAATTTGTCTGACTGTTGCTGAATAGTACTGCAGTAATGATGTTATTGCTATACTGTCTTTGTATCTTAAAAGATATCTAACTAAACTTATTTATCAAAAATTTAAAATAATATGTTGTAAATCGCCATGTATTTGTAGAGCATTAAGTGATGTGGAGGGCTGCGCTGACTTTTTTATGTTAAAATTGTTTGTTCATTTTTATTCATTTTTCTTCTGATCTTCATGTCTTTTTCTTTCTGTGAAACTAATTTATGATGGTTGCAATCAAATAATACTGTTTAGGATTGTACTGCAGTGGTAGTGTTTAATGACGTATATCAATGCACAAGTATTAGGAAATTTTTTGTTCATATTTTTTGTGAATGTCTGTCTCTTGATGATGATGCACCGTCTCTTCTCGACTGTGGCGTCTGTATGTTTGTTGTTCTTGTGTAACATACTTGCAGCAGTGGTTTGTATCAAGCTGTGTCTGATATTGGCTGTGGGTGTGTGGTTTAATGGTGTTATTATCCCTGGTTGTAGTGGTGGTATACGATTTTGAATATGGTGGTGTTACTGCCTCAATGACCTGTTTATATTGTTTAAAGGTGCAGAATATATGGTAATTTTCTGAGCTATTTAAGTCTTCCTTTAACCCTTCAGTGCTGCGCTCCATACCTGGCATGCCAGCGGCTTCTGTCACACGCTGCCAGGGTCGCTGCAGGGTATACTTAGTGTAATGCTATGTTTCAGCTCGTATTTTGAACCATTGTTTTTCATGTAAAGTAATTCTTTTGGTATGAAATTAAAGAGGAAATTTCAGGCTATCATTTCATATATTTGTTGTCCCACTTTGAACTTCCTGTGGGAGTTTAATACATTTGAATTCTTTGAAAAAGTTTTCTGTTTCAACACTTGGTGCGCTTGTTACCATACAAACCTACCCCTGCCTAGGGGAATTGTTATGAACTAAATATGTGAGATCGATCTGTGTACTATCCTCTATGCTGATTGAATGAAAAGTTGATTCTCTTTGAGGCATAATCTGAACTGTGCTGCTTCAACGTTGGTATCTGTAACTATGAGAAGACATGTGGAGAATCAGTGACTCTGACACGTGTTATGACTGCTACACAGCAAATGGTAAACAGTTCACTGTATGAATGGTACTACTGTAATTCCCCTTTGTTCTATAAATACTCATCATGCAGTCTGGTTAGTCAAGGCCAGCCGCAAAGAATGAAGTGGCCAGCTGTGTTGTGTCATGATCAGTGGAGAATATATTTACTTCAAACCAAATCAGAACAAAGTTTTATCAGATTCGAAATTAGACACTGAAAATGGATGTTTGTGCTTTTCTTGATTCTGTGGTAAATGACAGAATTGAGAACAGCACAAAAATCCATTGGGAGAATATGTAAAACTATAAGGGACAAAAAGAAAATTTCTGAATGCAATGATAACATGTAGGAATAACACAAGGAAAAGAATAGATCAACTGTCAATCAGAATTCAGTTAACTGAGGGACTCTCTGTGAAATTTGCTAATGCTGTAGAACATAAAGTGCCAGGTAAACATTCGTCAGACAAAACAGTGCCCCTTCTAAGAGATAGAAATTTTATGAGCAACATTCCATCAACTGCGAAGAAATCAAATCCACAGAAATGGAGAGTTGTGTGTCAGAAACTGTGTACTGGTGTGACGCGTGATGTGGGACCGTGTGTGGAATGTTTTCACAACACACCCAGCTGAACTTCTAAGGTAATATATTATCATTCATAATTTTTATAGGCTTACTGTGCTAAAAAATCATTTTAAAGTGTGGATCAATACACCAATTCTATATACATTTCTGAATGTAGTGTGAAAATTAGAAAAACAAAACTCCAGTTTTTTCCAAATTTATTACACTTTAAGTGAAATGTTGCACTCTCCGATTTAAATATTTAAATATACTCTGGCACAGGAGTTGAGTAGGAATTTGAATGCAGCTGGTGGTGAAGGGTTAATGGTATATGGTTATTTCCACTGCAGTGTTTGTCATCTTATATGTCATTTTTACACAGAAAGGACATCAACAACAACAACAAACAGCAAAACATGCATCCAAAATATTGTGGCATACAGATCTGTTGCTAGGCAACAGCATCGTAAACACGCGACAGTACTGGAGCCATTGCTAGGCAGCGGTCTGCATGCAAGAATGGAAGTACTGTTGGAAATGGTGTCTTCTATGCTCTCAGGATATATTACTCGACTGACCGAGTTGCGGTAGTTTACAAAATCCCTGCATTTCTACTTTCCACTATGCACAGTAAAAGGTTTGTTTGAAAACTTCCCAGAATGGCCATGTGGAGCACCACCACTGATGAACATGTGGATTAGTGTGGAATGTCTGAGAGCCGTGACTGTAACCTGCACATGGTAAATCATTCCGAACAGCTTGTGTGACATTTTGTAGTGTCATGGCCACTTGTTTGTGTGAAATCTGGTGTTAAACTGGGTAAAACTGCTGTGCGAAGCTTACAATAAAATGGCCTGAGTAAAACTAAAACCTATGAATGGCAAATGTTTCCAGAACAGAAGAACTTCAATGGTTCACGATGAAAGTTTAGGTCCAACCTTCAAATGTGATGATTTTCTGATTATTGATGACTATGGCAAATAGAAGTAACTGGAATATGCACTGGCTCATGTCATGAAATTTTAATAGCAGATTTATCAATGCACTGCATGTCAGAAAAATCTGTGGCAATGCTCTTCACTGAACATCACACAATGTGTTTCAATTTGTGAAGATCTGCTGCAACAAGTGAATGATATTGAATATTTCTTGAAAAACGTCACCATCAGGGCTGAGACTTAGATTTATGGCTATAACACTGAAAACAAAATAACACTGTGGAAGAGCCTGATTCACCACTTTCCAAGAAAGTGTAAGCATACTTCAAGTGAAATAAATGTTGGTTTATAAGTAAAGGTAAAAGGTAAAGTCATCCCTGTGCTTATTAATTAATTAATTAAGCACTATGCCAAGAAGATGTATGAGGGAGTAGAAGTATAGTGAGGTAATCTTCATGACTGGCCACTTTAACCCCAGGGGAAAGAGTCTATAGTGCCCACTGGATAAAGGCTGGGTGGACCCCAGAGCTGGTCTGGTTGCTATGGAAAAGAGAAAATCTTGCCTATACTGGGAATCAAACCCCAGCCTTGCAGCCTGTAGCCCATCACTATAGACTGAGGTATCCCAACCCCACTCGTTTATAAGTATGATGCTGAAACAAAATGACAATCTTCGCTATGGAAAAGCCTGATTCACCATGTTCCAAGAAAGCAAGTGTGCCCAGAAGTGGAAACAATGTTTATCATTATCTCAATCATCAGAACACAGTTCAATATAAGTTCATTCCAGTGGGCCGGACATTAACCGAGTTTATGATATGTATATTCTGAGATGTGCAAGGGATTTAGTTTTACAAAAATGGCAGGGAATGTGTCACCTCTATTATGGCAATGCACTAGCTCACATAGCACATAGTGCTCTCTCTTCAAGAGTTCTTGGCAAAAAATTTGATTCCTCTCCTTCCACAACCTGCCTATTCACCTGAGCTATCCCTATAAGATTCCCTGAAGAAAAATGACACTGAAAAGAAGAAAATTTAAAATGGTACAGGACATAATTACACATATGACCAAGATAATACAACAAACATCTATGAATGCTTCCAAAAATGCAAAAGATGATGGGGTGGCACACTGCTGCTCAAGAAAATTACTTTGAAGGGGTAAGTGTAAGTAAGCTGTAAGTCTTGAAATATAATTACTTACAAATTCTGGGAACATTATCAACAAACTTTGTATATCAATCAACTCTGAAACCGGTAGGAACTATAATGTAGTATCCCACCTCTGATCTCGACGTCCTCCCTCCCCCTCATCTTCAGAGTCACTGTACTCATTATCAGGTGCTATTCGCTTGTCCAATGCAGCCTGAGTTAACCGTTCATCAGGGTTTGCTTTATCTTCATCATCTTCAGAATCATTAACTGCATCTTCAGGGATTGCTGAAAGAAACCAAATATGTAAACACTTCAGTGAAAGAAAAATTGTTCCTCTACTTAATTAAACCATGAAGATGTATGTTCTTTCATGCATTCATTCATCTGTAATCTGTCAAGATGACAGGTCCACAGTCTCTTCCAAAACAGTTCCTCCACTTGATGCGATCTAGAGCTTTCTCCTTCAAATGAAAATATCATCTTGTCACTTCTATCCGCCCCTCTATCTTGTATGTAGAGTTGAAATACAGCTATATGTATTCCTAAAACTGGCTCTAAATGGAGGAAAGAGTTCAGTGTCATGGCCTCACCCCAGGGTAAAGAACCCCCCAGTACCAACTGAATAGGAGGATTAGTAACACCAAAAGGCAGACTGGATGTGGTAGTAAGGAGAAAATAGTGCCTTTCCTGCAAATCAGATCCTGGTGCCCAAGCCTGTAGCCAGTTAACTATACTGACCAAGCTATCTTAGGTCATAGTAACTGTTATAATTCATACTGTGCAGATAATTTACATACCATTTACAATATAAAATAAGTTATTCAATAGTAACAAAAAACATGAAACAATATTCCTGAATGTTATTTTACAAATACTGATAATTTCTTGAGATATGTTAAAAACTGCTATTATAATTTAAACGCCACATGATAAAGCTTAATAGCCCACATGTGGACAGGCTTTGTCCATTCACCTTGTGCTTGAACTCCTGGGGCATGGGGCAGCATCCGAAGATTTTCAAATAGTCTCGTCCTGTAAGAATAAATCTCAAATCAAAAGTGATCTACAAATGAAAATCCTACAACACATTTCCATAAAAATGAGTATTTGTGGTCCACATCTTCACAGCAGTTCATTTTCCAATTGTGGCCTTATTATTTAACTGCCTCTTTGTAGGCTGAGATGGTGGCCAGTGAGGTTTTCTTGGATTAGAAAATCATATGCTACCCCATTCTGAAAACGTTTCCATTAATAAAACTTTCCTTATCTAATAACTAGAACAGCTTCTGAACATAATCTCCTCCAATATCCAAGCACAATGCATAACAATGTAGCAAATTCTGTGAATCACAGAATAACATTTCAGATTTTGATCTGTAAAGCCTCCAAACTGATGGATTATTTCTATCAACCATCTATTTTAAGTTTACCTAGACATAAAAATCACACACATTCACATCTCTGAATGTGATGGCCATGATTCATGCATTAAAATAAACAGTCACCATAACAACTGTGCACTTCATTTGTGTGAATCACTACATATCTGTTCCTCTTACCAGTCAGCTTCAAGCATACCTTGTGTGATGTTCAACCATGGCAAGATACAGTATTGGACAACACATATTTCATGTCAGTAATGAAGTTAGGCATAAAATCTATAGAAAACAATTCACACTCCATGGGATTTACAGATTCAAATCCAGAATATTATCTTACAAATCATAGAGGGCAAACTTCAATGCCTATAACAAAATTTATATCAGTGTGAAATGTGCTTGGATGCCGATCACTGCCTTCAGCAGCTATTGCATAAACAGGTATGTAAAGTGTTCTTGTTTAAAACATCTTTGGGCACAGAGGTACCACCAACTGGACCACACTGTAGCATGATTATATGAGAGAACCCACCCAACCATCCAGTCTTGCTATATGAAAAGGAAGTAATACGGTTGCAAACAAATGAACAAACTGCTCTGTACATGGGCTTACTTGATTTTCTCTAGGTATTCTGGTGTGTTCTGGTTTGCCATGTTAGAAGGGCTAATATGCAGCTTGAAGTCAGGGCCGAAGTATTCAAAGTAGTCATTATATGGCAGTTCATTTGCAATCTCAGTGCCCAGCGCTACGGATGTCTCGTACGTCCAGCACCGAGATACATTTCGTATGGTGTAACCTCCTCCTCCAACCATCAAGAATGGAAGTCCATATTTCTTTACAAACTCCACACATTTTCCATGACCTAAACAAAATTACAAAATCACCAGGCTATTTTAAATTCACCTTTCACATTATAATTTTTACAGAGTCATGATAGCACCAAATAGTACAGATTCCAGACTGTCAAGAGCACTGGGGCTAAGAGGGGCTAAAATCTGGCAAACGCACAGTCTGATTCCTTTTCATACTCAAAATAGCTAAGAAACTCCTGCTAAAGTAATCTGTTTCATGAGCTTTACATTCAGTTACTAGTACAGATAGAAAAGTGCCTCATTTGTTTGACATTTCTTTGAAAATGGCTGTACTATCTCAAAATTAAAATTTTAATTCTCCACTGGAATAAAATGCTACTAGGAATGTTTTATTTTGCAGCTAGTTGCAAACACCATATTCTGTCTGCTGTTGCCCAAGCTTGCTTGAAATATACTAAGGGTAGTTATAAAAGTAAGTTTAAACGAGGGGGTACCCAAAAGAAACCAAACTTATTTTTTTTAAACCTATTTATTCAAATTTTAAGCACAAACCTTCAATCCCCTTCAAA
>NW_019734322.1:1047429-1112485 GCF_002891405.2 Cryptotermes secundus
GGAAAAACCAGTCACCCGACTGCCACAAATCTGGCCGCTGAGCTCCAAGTCACTCCCGACAGCTCCACAATTTCTTCAATGGTCCGTCGTCAATCTTCCTTGATGATTTCACGAATTTTTTCAACATTTTCATGTGTTCGGGCCGTGGAAGGACGACCAGAATGAGGTTTGTCATCAATTGACATTTCACCATTTTTGAAATGGGAAAACCACTCAAACACTTGAGTTTTCCCCATAGCATCGTCCTTGTACGCCGTTTTTAACATTTCAAGAGTTTCTGTTCCACTTTTCCCGAGCAAAAAGCAGAATTTCACCGCCGCACGCTGTTAACGAAAATCAGCCATTGCAAAAACGACGATCACACAAAACAGTTGTCACTATAAACTCTGCCGAAACTAGTCCTTACCTTCTGAAGCAACAGTAGTCGGCTTATCAACTCAGGAATGTTAGCGCTATGCGCTCATAGCGGCGAAGCATGGTACTACAAAAACTCTGCCCACAAAAAAATTAGTTCTGTTTCTTTTGGGTACCCCATCATATATACCAGTAGAAAGGTAAAAGTAAAGCTGTTCCTGTGTTCCATTAATCAAGCATAATGCCATGAAGAAATAGGGGATGGTTCAGGTATAGCTCCATGCAGTCTTAAACCTGGCACTCAATGGAGGTGAATGGTCGGCTTCATGACCTCGTCACTTTACCAAGAGTAGTTTGAAGTGACAGTGTATCAGGAAACTATCTTTATGTAGTCCCAATGAAGACTGAGGATGTCATTACCACAGGATAAGTTTCCTTATTTCTGTCCATAGTAGGGTCCTATTCTTTCCAGTTGTTTCCACTATTGTATCCATACCATTACCAGTTTTTGTCTTCATTTCATGCACCCAAGGAACATTTCGGAAGCCACATACTTAAAACCGAGAACATGGAAATAGGAGTGAAAATGGTTCAAAGAAGAGCTGACATGAATAGGAGTTAAGAAAACTGATCTTATGGTATTATTAAGTGTATCAAAATTCACAGGAACTGAGCAGAAAACAGTTTACACAAATCATATTTATAGTAGGATGATATTGTGGCATGCTGATCCACTGATCAGCAATGACTGTGAAATAAGCAGATATACAACTGCTGTTGCTAGGTAATGGTCCTGCAAACAATAACAGCTGCTATGTAATTGCCACAACAGATTTGTAACACACAACAATGGAGTAACTAGGAGGCAATGTTCTCTACATGGTCCATGGGATTGCTAAGTGATACAGCTGAAAAAACTGTTGGGAGATGTGTTTTCTGTGTGGTCCGTGCCAAGGCTATATAACAAGGAGCAGCTGCAATTATGAGGGAGTATTGAGAAGGCAGTGAGAAGAGGAGGTTTGTGTGAGATGGCTGCCAGCCTGGGAGTTAGTGGAGTGAATGGACTGCCGTAGTTCAGTCATTGTGAGCTGCTGCTATCAGAAGTTGGTAGCTGAAGCACGGGGACAGTGTGGGAACCTTGAGGAAGAGGAATGTGCCACTGGAAGCTTGTACCAGAAGACTGGTGAACATACAGCAGGCTGAGAAGACTTAGGCGTGTGCTGTAGTGAATTGCAGTGTGAATTAGCAACATTGCTCTAGCTCCTTGTAGCTACAAGTTGTGTGCATAAGTGTTCTATAAATCAGATTACCAATCCAAACCTCATCTACAGTCATAATCACGCAACAATATATCTGAACACCATTTAAAGATAAAATCAAATCCATGCTTAAGGTTTATTTGGGGAGCAATGAATATAAACCTTAAATAGTTGAGTATTTTAAACTAAGGGATTAGTTTATATAGATCATAGTTATATAGTTATAGATAGTTCTTCCTGATAGATTATAGATTATAACACTGAGATTATTTTGACTTTGGATAATCAAAACTGAACAGTAAAAAGGTAAAGTTGTCCCTGTGCTTAACTAATTAAGTGCTATGACTATGCCATGAAGGTGTATGGGGGAGTGGTCAGTTTCACACCCCTGCAGCATTACCCCCAGGGAAAGAGCCCCCCCCCATTCCCATTGGATAGGAGGCTGAGTGGATCCCAGACCCAGTCTGGACAATGTGGAGAAGAGATAATTCTTAGCCCTACTGGGACTTGAACCAGAACCCCTCAGTTGTCCAGCCTGTAGCCAGCTGCTATACCAACTAAACTATCCCGTGAACAGTAAATGAAGAACCTTAAATCAAGGGACATTAAATAGGGGTTCTACTGCATAATTAGCCAATCACAGTGGCCTTGAGGTCTAAGGCACAGTCTTCCCCTGCTCAAACACTGAGGTCGTGGGTTAGAATCGCACTCAAGGCATGGATGTCTGTGTGTATTTATTCTGTGTTTGTGTTGTTCTGTGTATGGGTAGAGGCCTTGCAATGGGCTGATCCCCTGTCCAAGGAATCCTACCGACTGTGTATAGGATTAAGAAACTGAAAAGTGGTCAAGGCCCAACAAAGAGCTATAGAGCCATAGATAGAGAGATGGTGTATAATTCCTTGGAATTTAACTTTCCATGCACCCCTCATATATACAGGCTACACACCACATCCTGTCACCCACCTCGTACAGTGAGATTAAAGCAGCCAAGTCTGTCTCCAGTCAGAGAATCTGCTCCACATTGCAGCACGACAGCACTTGGCTGGAATGTCTCCATTACTTTTGAAATGATGGGAACGAAGATAGACTCGTAGCTCTCATCATCCATTCCGTCTCGTAAGGGAATGTTAACTGCATAGTACTTTCCCTTCCCTGCGCCAATATCCTAAAGAAACCACCAAGCATTACCAACAGGGACACACTAAATATTCAGTTCCAAAATTCATGACATTTATTTCTTTTATATTACTCCACCATTTTAACTTCCGTGCAAAATCATGTAAAGCCTGTGCAGTAGATGTGCTTATAGGTCTCTGAACGAAGTGCACAAAAGGAACCCATACGTGGAATTCTCTTGACTATTTTCACCTCTGAAGCTACTCCATAGATCTTCATTTAATGTGGTATTGTGGTACTGGAGGTCTACACTAAACTTAATTTTGATATCGGGTCAATGTAAACACTAACTTTACAGAAAACTCATATGAAACCCCATGTGCAAGTAAGCACACATACATACACATGGAGTTTGTTGAAATCCTAAGGCCAAATTTTAGGAGGCTGGCGGCGGGATAATTTGGGGAAGAAAATGTAACTGTTGTACAATTCATCACTTCTGTTGGGTTATGACACTTCACCACTTTGTAACGAAATGATACAACTGTTAACTGATGTATACCTCAAGTTATTTGCATTTAACATACAACTTCAAGCTTTCATGGTGGATGTACATAATGAAGGGGTAAACATTAATTCCTGATGATGGAGAAAGACAGTCTGAAACACCAGAAGCTAACACTGTATTAACACAACCAACTTTCCAAGAAAACTTCATTACATTCAATCTTAATTTATTATTAATTACAATAAATGTAGAAAAGATTCAAAAGCCTTTACTTCTTTTCAGTTTTAAATTTTATGCTATGTTTAACACAACTGTTCCATTATGCTGTGGGGACCTACACACAGTTCTACACATTTCTTCACAAACCTGCTCAAAATTACCTTCTCCAGCTTGCACCCATGCTTCATAGCAACACTCAGTGGAGTTCTTATCACAAACAAATAGTCTATGTTAGCCCCTGTTGTGTCACAGCTACTAGGATATAACTGATCAGGAAATCACAAGTGTCTATTTCCACTGTATAAACATTTTCTCTGAAGTTATTAAGGCTTCAGAACATGAATATACATAGAACCAAGACTATGGTGCTGAATTAGACAACTGTTTGGTTACATTTGCTGCTCCAAATTATCTAAACATCGTCATAAACTTTAGCCATAGGACTCTAAATCACTCTGTACACATATGTACACACATGGTCGCATGCACCCATGAACACTGTATGATATAAAATACAATTTTTATTCCTGTCTCAAAACTTTCATTTCATCCTTTTTTTTGACATGGTATGTATTTAAAAATAAAATACAAGGTTACAAGTGTTACAACACTAGCAGCTAAAAAGGGAACACACACCACAAGACATGGTTTACACAGACCCCCATAGTGGAAGAACCACACACAAGTTTTAATTATGACACATAAGATGTATAATCTTAACAAGTTTTAGTGTGTGTAAATTTATTATAGTTGACAAATACGCACTTTTTAAATAATTTTATAAAGGCAAGCAATGAAATAGATTAGCGTAATTGGGGCACCTGATGATGGCACTATGTTGCCAAAACATGTCGTGAAGTAATAGGTGAAACTGAGTGCACTACAAGATGGCAACTGTATACATATCATGGATGAAATTCAGTGCAACAGGACACTAAAATACATCATCACTGAATATTCTTCTACACTCTAGTTTGAATGACTCATGCATGTGAATTATCCGAGTTAAATTTGTTTTCTTTGTGAAAAGCTGATATTCTTAAAACATGTCTAGGAGCTACACATAAATTGATATCCAAATAACCAGTCCTGAAAGTGTTAAAGCATTGAAATGATCACACTACAACAATGAGACAATAATTATGTAGTTATAATACAACATACTCTAAGGTCCCCAGTGCCAGGGAAGTACTCTCCGTACTTGTGGAAGGACACTGTCATCACCCTATCTGTTGTGTAGAATGCTTCTTCAACACCATCTCCATGATGGACATCAATGTCAATGTACAAAACTCTCTGATGATATTTGAGCAACTCCAAAATTCCAAGTACAATGTCATTAACATAGCAGAAGCCGGATGCCTCAGATTTTTTGGCATGATGGAGGCCACCACCCCAGTTAATGCAGATCTCAGATGCCTGCTTATTCAACTTCACGGCAGCTGCTACTGAGCCACCTGACGACAGCTGGCAGAACTCATACAGCCCATCAAACACTGGGCAATCTTCTCCCACATTAACTAAAGGGAAAAATACAATATGACAAAGAAATATCCACATATGATCAAACACTGTTACTTAACGGGTATGTTTGTCCCTGTACCACACAATGAAAGCATATATAATATGACTGGAGATAAAGCTCCACAGGTTCTAAATCTCCATGACATGTCACCTTCATACTTCATCATTTTACTTCCATGGAAAACAGTTCCCAGCTCCCTTTGCCTTGGAGATTGAGCAGGCCTCAGAATTGGCCTAATCCTGCCCCTGCAAGGTGCATAATTCTGGATGCCCTACTCACAGACACATTATGCAATAAGGCATTCTGCCCTCATACTACATACTACATATTGGGTTGGTGGGTGGTGGATGGATGGAAGGACAAAAGAATGTATGAAAATGAGAACACAGTATGTACAACAGTTGTGCATACTTACACCTCTGCATCTGCTTATTGTACTCTGACATATTGTCAGGTCTGATGCTTCTTAGGAACCGGACATAGTCATCACTGTGGAATTTGGTCATTTCATCTGCTGTTGCTTTGTGTGGGCGCTACAACACCAAAATTTATAACACATTTTCCAATTATTAAGTGGAATAACTATGTTAGGTTTGACACTCTGACAGCGGTGACTATGAAAAGAGCTACCTTCTGAGATGTGATGTGGTAGAAGTTACTGACGTCTCAAAAGAACGTACTGCCTGAATCTCCAGGGCTGAAGAATAAGCCGAGCAAGCATGAAGTAAGCAACCCTGAAAATGGAGGCAGTACATTCCTCTAAAGTTTCAGTAATCTACCAGACTACACAATGATACATCCCGGAAGACTGCACTCTTCAAGCAAAACAACTGGTTGTAACAAGACACTAAAAGTTCTATACACAAAACACAATTGTGGATGACCTTAACCCAGCTCAGGTCTATGAAACTACAGAATACATAGTTATGCACTGAGGAGACAGTGAATATACAGGGTCATACTATGGCAAATCATAGAAGATAAAAAAGAACATTTGCAGCTCAAGTCACCAATTTAAGCACAGACTTTTAGTTAGTTATTTTAGAGAGGGTGGGTTTCCCCATGCACCGCGACCAGTTTGATCTCTTGTGCTTCCCTCTATGATATTCTACCAGTCTCTTTACCCTACCGATAAATGGTGCGTACCATCAGTCCCGCCGAGCAAGCGAGTTCGGCCACTTGCTTAGCGGTGTCTATAATGCTTCCCCCATCTATCAGAGGCCTTAGAGACTATTGTTGGGCGGGAAACGTCCTGGAATTTGGCTCAGTGATCCCCTTTGGGGATATGAGGTTCTTTTACGTGCCGTAAAGTTACGACACGGGACACACAGCTTAAAGTCCCTCCCGGAGGACTTGTTCCCTGAATTTTTCCGCCCTTAAAAATTCGACTACCTCCGCCGGGTATTTGAACCCGCGTACCACGAGTCATGAGGTGGGAACGTTACCTCTAGACCACGGAGGCCGCTAAGCACAGACTTGCATGCATTACAAGTAACATTTCTAGATAACAAAATATGACACAGCATATTGTTGCATGTTAGTGACTAGACACAAGGTTTGGATTAGTATCTGGATTAGTAACTCCTGTAACTTGTAGTAACTTTCTGCAGTATAAATGCATGCTGCTGACATCCTGTCTTACTATGTCTTATCTGGCAAAAGGGGTGGAAGTTCTGTTTGTATTGCACATTCTCCAGTCACGTCGGAACTTTTCTGTATGCACGACTGTGGTCAAAGTCTTATCGTACTTTGTCCTTCAGAAACTCTTGACTGTGTATATCTCGGACTAGCCACCAGAGAGTTCTATTCTCGGAATAGCCCCACACTGCTAGAATGTTCAAGCCTAGCCCCTTGCATCCTTGCCACTTTCAGAGTCGTCCGTACCACAGTCTGAATCGGTGTCATTTATCAGCTGCCTCTCAATTTTGGCTTCTTCCATGCGAAATGAGGCCATGGTGGATAGTTGAAATTGTGATGTTTTATAAGTGTTACGATTAGAGGAGGCCACTCGACATCACTGACCGACTTCCTCTAATATGAGACTGAGGTGTCGTGTGTGCTCTAAGTGTGGGAAATGGAGCTACATCTGGACAAAGTGCATGAATTGCGACGTCGGACTCTGCATTCAGTTAGATGACGCAGGAGGGAAGACAGTCTACTTATAAAGCGGGTGCCCAAAAATAATGTAAGTAGAATAAGAATTTCTATCTTAAAATTAGATTTTAAAACACTGTGCGCACGCGTCGACTGCGCGTACCTATATGGTGTCGCACGGCCACTCGGCTACACTTTATAAAGGTCTCCATACGGTGTTGCTAGGCTCTTAAAGGTTAAATCACTTCCCCTGGAAGTAATGTTGCAAATTAATATACTTCTTACGTTTTATGCCTAGCTTTCCTTGATTCCTGGTTACACTGCATCACTGTTATCAGTCAGACCTCTAAAATTAAACTGCCTTTCAATTTGTGGTGACTCTAAATGACTAGACTTTCATGAACATCAGCTTCTCATGAAGGATAACGGTTTCAAACTATGGCTTCTGTGATCTCATGCGCATTTTTTCTGTAAATACATATAAAACATGTACTCCATTCAAATTCAACCTCTGCCTGTGACATTCTGGAAAGTGTAAAATGACTATGGCTCTGATCCATGCTCCGTTACCTCACTCAGTGAAAGTAAACAGGAGCCGCTGAAATATATATAGGAATTAGGTTAACCATCAACACAACAAATATATTTGCTTTTAATATTTTACAATTCAACAATAAAAGAGTATATCTGTTGTGCTGACAGTTAACCTAATTCCTAATCTGGAACACACAATAGGATGCAACCAATGAAGATAGCTCCTGAAATTACTAATGCCGTTTGAATAAAAATTATATTCTGTCATAAAGAAATATAATTAAGAAAAACTGCACTGGATACTGAAATAGTTTTGTCACTAGTTCCCAGAAAATGAAAAAGAAAATTATATATACATTGTTAAGGAGCGTGAATCATCTTCATCTTTTCTTCTATGCAGAATGAACCAACCTGGAATGCGAATTCGATTTGCATGGAAAAAAACCACAAAAAAATCGAAATTATTAGTTTATTGTTTATGATACATATCTAATTCTTTTTTACTAGAAAGCTGTCTAGAGACATTTGTTTTTGCTGACGCTTCCAAATTGGGTGAAAATCTGACACGGCATTCTCATTCTCGCTTTTCAATGATTTTACGTTTCATTTCAATGGTTATTTTTATTCTCTTATGGCTGTCTTTTTGCGGCTTTTTCTTCAGGGACATTTTTGCAAGGGTTATTAAACTTTGCACCAAAAAATCACAAATAATATGTCTGAACAAAAGTTTGGAAAAATGTGTGATCACAAGCGACACTAAGATGCTTGCGGAACGAGTGCTAAACACAGACTGATGTAGCAAGCGCACAATCCGGGACTTCCCCTCTCGTCACTCGTTAAGTGAGTCATTTTTTTACAATTTGTTTTCCTCGTTATGTGAGGTTCCACTGTATTAGTACCTGCAATATACATGTGTGCGTGTGTGTGTGTACCCATCAAAATATGGAACTATGATTTGAATCAGTAGGCCAGGATGAAAATCACATACTTACATAAATTTCCATTTTCCTGTACAAACCATAGTTGAGCAACAAGTTGTGAGTCATCCTTATTCGATGTGGTTTCATGGGATGACCCTGCCCATAGTAGTAATTACCAATGTCACCTGAGCAAAAAGAAAAAGCCACTGGCAATTTCATTGGGAAAACAGCCAACATGAATAGCGCCACTTTTCCATTAGGGAAACACAAAAATCACATCATTCCTAATGTCAAAACACCCACTGCCAAGGTGCCATTCTTTTGGACTAGTAACAGAGCAGCTTGCTAGTAATAACTTCTGATTTTGTTCAACAACAAAACACTGTAGCCCTGTGCTCTGTAAAGTTATGACTCTGTTGTGAAAGGTGGGTTTCTAGCCTACATTTCTGGCACACCATCCAGACGTTAAAATGTGTCATTTATTGATATACAATATATTTAAATTTGATTGTGTTGTGTTTCTTTCAGTGTGGAAATGGAATCCAAACGATGAGTTCTGAAAATGGTTGCTGGTCTGCACCCAGATAGAAAGACTGCAAATTCCCTTTGATCCCTGTGTGATATAACCTGTTATATAATGATTGTGTTTTCAAATTTAACATAATGGCCTTAATTTTTAATGGTACATGGAGTAATATGCAAACCTATAAGAGGGATAAAGTGGGTTCTTGCCTTTGCAAATATTCCAATGTATCTTCTTAAGTCTTACACAGCTTGCAACATGCTCCCATGTATAGTCTGAAGAGAGAGAATGGGGAACCATACGTATATACACATACAGGGTGGGGCATATAAACCTTTCCGATTTCAAAAATGCGTGGAATAGAAATAAAGAAAGATGCAGGCAACATTATTTTATTATTTGAAAGGACATAGAATACAGTTTTATTTTTAATGAGGTTTAAAAATAATATCTTCCAAATGGCCACCTCCGTTTTCCATACACTGGCGGAGCCTGTTTCGGAAGTTTTACATTACTCTATGAGTCATATTCCGTGGAATAGCATTGATTTCTTCGGTGATGGCAGCCTTCAGTTCATCGATAGTTCAGGGACGATGTGTGTACACCTTTGCCTTGAGGCATGGTGTTAGATCAGGCGATCTGGGGGGCTACCCGATGTCACCCCGCAAAGAGACAAGATGACCAGGAAACATGTGTCTTAGAATCTCCGTTGAATGACGCGAGGTGTGGGCCGTAGCACCATCTTATTGGAACCAGATATCTTCCAGGTCATGATCTTGCAATAATTCATCCAATTTCGGTAGAAGAAAATTTTTAAGAATGTAACAATATCGAGCAGAAGTCACTGTAACGACTTCACCATCTTCTTTGAAGAAGTACGAACCCCAGACACCACAATCGGCCTGAAGATTTTCTTTTTAATGCAGAAGATGTCACTCTAAAATTTGATGCCCAATTTCTACTTGTTGGTCCAGTGGGAATGGGATCACGCCGACCGAGTGAGTGCGAAAGGCTCACTGGGTTTTGATCACAGAACCGCCGTTTTTAATAAACTCTTCCAGCACGAACGAACGATGTTCTCCCGACCAAGCCATTGTGTGTACTGAAAACTGCATGCTATAATGCACCTAACGATACCATCCCCACCACTCTACCCCCCTCCCTAGCCTCAGCAATGACCTTGTGAAATTGGAAAGGTTAATATGCCCCATCCGGTATTTTCCAGTTTTTCACATTTTCATTGCAAACATGTGATTCAGGAAGGGAAGTGCTGTTAGATAAATCAACGCCATCTGTACCTATTCTCTTGCATTAAATAGGTCTTGTATTACATTCATAACAACGCATCCTGAAGTTGCTAATACCTAACATTGAGCACAAATTATGAATTATCCTAGCACCATAGCCTAGCTGATTACAAATATTAAATTATGCATTCATTTTAATACAATCAACCATTTCAATTCAATTCAATTTTAATTTATTCTGTTGATATGTACTGCTACAACCATTCAATATAGAAAAGTCAAAAATACAAGACAGTACAATATTAATAAATAATGATAAATAAATAAGACACACAATCATTGAAAGATTTTGTCAAAAATATAAAAATAATAAAACACTGTAAATACTGATACAATGATGTTGCTATTACAATCAAAAATACTTATCTACTTTTATGCATACAAAATTCACCCACAGTATAAAAAGAATGCTCATTCAAATACTTTTTAATGCTTTTTAAAGTTTTTAATATCACATGCCAAGTCCTTAATGTCAGCTGGAAGATGGTCACATATCTTAATGCCTGCATAGACGGGACTTTTATGAATCATTGTCAAGTGAGTCATTACTTGAAAAAAATTAGAATTATTCCTGGTATTAAAATTATGAATTTCAGGATTTTGTCTAAACAATGATTTATTGGTAACCATAAACAGAGCCAAGGAGAGTATGTACTGGGATGCTAGAGGTAGTATATTTCAAATTTAAAAAAAAATTCTGCAAGAATCCCTAGGTCTTCCTTCCATTAGTATTCTAACCATTCACTTTTGGAGTCTGAAAATATTCGTACTGTGAGAAGAAGTTCCACAGAAAATTAATCCATATGTTATAACTGAATTAAAATAAGCAGGATAGATTATCTTTAGGGAACTCAAAGATAAGAAAGGTCTGATTGCTCTTGAAGTATAACTTGCTCTGTTTAATTTGGAAGCCAACATATCGGTGTGACTCTTCCAAGACAGAGTATTGTGAAGTACTAGTCCAAGAAACTTTAGTTCAGTAGTACTGGCAATAATACTGTTGTTATATTTAATTTGTATTTTGGAATTAATAATATCTTTAGAGTGGAATCCCATACAGTAGGTTTTGTCCAGATTTAATGAGAGTAAATATGCCTTAAACCATTTAATCACACTAGTGAAGACTGACTTGAAGTTATTTCCTAGTACAGTATTGTTTTGATTACTAACAATTACACTACTATCATGAGCAAATAAAATTGTTTGGGGGTTTACACTGATGTTCAGATATTTTATAGATAAAAATAGGTCACTGATATATAGTAGGATAAGTAATGGTCCCAGGATAGATCCCTGGGGAATTCCATGTTTGACCCAACCCCAAACTGATTCACTCTTATCAAAGGGTCCATTTTTAATTACCACCCTTTGATATCGGATTTAGAGATATGATTTTAATAACATATATATGTTGTCAGTTATACCATAAAATTCAAGTTTATATAAAAGTATTTCGTGATTTACGCAGTCAAAAGCCTTCTTTAATTCAAAGAAGATTACACCTACTTTTTCTTTATTGTTAACAGCTGCTAAAACTGTATTTATCAGGTTATATAAAGCTGTTTCAGTGGATAATTTGGGGTGAAACCCAAATTGTTCATTGGCTAGAATGTCATAAGTGTGAATGTGTGTCAATAATCTTCTAAATATTATTTTTTCAAACACCTTGGAAAATGAAGTTAACAATCAAATTGGTCTATAATTTGCACAGTTCTTCTTATCGCCTTTCTTGTATATAGGAGTTACAACTGAGTATTTCATTCGTAAGGGGAATTTACCAACTAAGACTGCCTTATTGAATATATAGCATAAAGGGGAAGAAATGTACGGGGCACCAATTTTTAGTGTCTTCATCAAAATCTCATCATATCCAGAAGAATTTTTTGAATGCAAAGAAGAAATAACTTTTTCAATTTCTTTAGTTCTTATTTTACTGAATATTATATTGGGAAAGGGGCCCTTAGCTGTCAAGTTCAGATAATGTTTATAATTATTGTTATCAGTATTTAAAGTAATTTGAGTAGAATTTTTTAGTAGTAATATCAGCAATATTTAAAAAATGATTATTAAAAATACTTGGATTTATTTTCTCAGTTTTACAGTTTTGTCCTTCAGGCGGTTTTTACCTAACTCCACTTTAATAATATTCCAAGTAGTTTTAATAGCATTAATGGAGTTGGTAATTTTATCTTTATAGCTGAGTCTTTTTGCCTCGTTAATCACCTTGGTCAGGATCTTACTATATGATTTATATTATTGCTTTAGATTGTTGTTATAAAGAATCTTTGTCGAAAGGTAGTTCTTTTTTCCTTTTATAAGAAGTTTTAATTCCGATGGTTAACCACCGTTTTGGGGGAGGTTGCTCATAGATTTCCTTTTTCAGAAAGCAAGCATAAAATATTTGCAGTGCTGAGGCAAAGGCAGAGACACTAGGCCAGCCCTGCAGCTTGTCTTATTTCTGCTAGAATACTGAATGGTGATTTTGTGTGTGGCCGCAGCATTTGTTTTTTGGTTATGAAACATAGCCATAAAGGATATTAAAACACCAGTATACAGCACTCCAGATGCAACCAAGGTTTACATGGAAAATTAATTTCGTTTTTATGACACACACATCCTTAGCCTATGACATATTTATTTATTGGTAACAATTAACAATTACATTTCTATAAAATACAGTCAGTCCCATTTTGATCACATGACTATCATCAGTACACATACAATATACAAATTCACTAAATATGTAGCCTCGTATAATCTAGTGCACATTATATTCTAATGTTTCAAGTTAGATCAACATTGTGAACCATATCCAAGTGAAAATATTAAATGAAGTGTTAAAATATACAAAAATATATACAGTGCGTACAATCAAGTGCGCGCCGCGGCTGCAATTTGCCGTGAGTCATACCACCGCAGAACGGATGCAGTCGCAGGGAGGAGTTGCAACACTCCCCGCGACTGCATCCGTTCTGCGGTGGTATGACTCACGGCAAATTGCAGCCGCGGCGCGCACTTGATTGTACGCACTGTATATAGTTTTGTATATTTTAACACTTCATTTAATNGGTTTTTGTAGGCCACCAAATTATCCATTAATTTTTGTTGATTAACTCACAAAACATATTTTCTGGCATTTCCAGTTCTTGCTAAAATTTATAGCAGATATCTGAAACCATATCACCATAGTAAATATTCTTTTGATTAATTATGTGGTAAAGTATGTCATATAGCATATATATATATATGATTTTGTATTTTGTAATTCCTGTCTCATAGGCTGTGACTTGCATCCTTTTTATATGGCGTGTGACTGGTGAACAAGTTTTAGGCATGAGAAATGTAAGCTTTGATTTAGCTTAGGCAGAGCTGTAACTGTTATCTAAAGGATTAAAAACTACATCACAGATTATGTATGCCCATAAATGCACCATTCACAGAGGTGCCCAGTTTACTAATTATATAAAAATGAAATCCTTCAAATGTGTTTATGTAGTTGCCCTTTTTTGTTTAAGAGATTTCTTCTGTTATCTTCAACCATAAGAATGTCCTATTTTTCAGGATGTGTTGGGCATATTTTGAATTGAATTTATTACATTTAACAGCTCATATAAATACTTTGTACCTAAATGTGAAGGTTCTGCCTACATCCAATATACTTTTCATACAGTCACGACAAATGAACTGATAAATTCCACTATCAATAATGGGTCTGCCTGAGTTGTTTTTATACTGGTATCTTTGAATGGGCTGGAGATAGTTTAGCTTCTTTGCAGAAACAAGTGCATGTTGCCTCACTTTCATTCTTATTTTGGCTTATTTATGATTTTATTTCCTTTTGCATTATATTCTGGAATGTTTTTATTTTATCTAATGGGTACTGGCTATTCTTTAGTACTACTTTAACATTTAGTTCTTCCTTAAATCTGTGGTTACATGCATTAAGAATGAAGCAGAACATAGAGACTGCAGAAGGAGCATTTCTTGGTATTTTCTTATTGTTTATTTAATGATGTTAGCAGCACTTAGTATGGAAGTATTGAATGATAGGATCATTAGCGAAAAATGAATTGTAATGCATGTAGCTGGAAGCAGTCATGGCCTTATTTGAGGTCCTATCCTGGCATGTACTTGCAGGAACTGAGAAAACGTCACTCAGGATGACTTGTCTCTGAACCAAGATTTGAACCCCAAATCAGGAGCAAGCAGGAGTGCTACCTACTCAACTGCAACGTTCGATTACTCTTTGACTGTGATGTTGCATTCAACAAGATCCTGCCTGAAGCTACAGCTTAAGCTGTCATGGGCGACACTGTGGGTCAGCTCCATACTGGCAAACATAATCACAGATTTTCATGCCTAAAGAGTCCTTGGAAGGATGGGTTCTGTCACTACTGCCGTGGAGCTTTACTGTGGCTGAACTTGGCTACTATGTGGTAGGATATGTAAATTACATTGCTATCCTAATAAGTGGGAAAATTCCTAGCATTCTTGGGGTTATGCCATGCGAAATTAATAAACCATGGTTTAGGGCAACATTTTTATGGACACTTCCAAATCTAACAGAATGTTGCAGATTTGATAGGTCTCCTTAGGAACTGACATATATGAGATTTTTTTACCTTCCTGTGTACATTAACTGCACAGGCACAACACTTTGAAAGTTTAAGCTTTCTTTAATTATTCCTTGTTCTGAGTCAAGCTTTTAAGTGGGGCTTTCATTTGGTATGCTATGCCCAATATTTTAGGGCACACTAATAAAATTCTGACTGTGACTTCTGACCTCGGTTTATGACAAAACATAGAGCCACATTTATCCTATTTCTTACATGACACTTAGTGATCATTTCAGTACATCTTGGAAAAGTATGGGGCATGAAAATGATGATAAAATATTATTTTTTGCCTGTTACTGGTCTGATCAGGCATGACAAGTCATGCTGTGACCTGCACTCACATTCTGCACAACATCATTACTCAAGCCAGCCTTTCAGTTCATACATGAAGCCAATAGCGTTAAGCTGTATCACCTTGAGTGGAGAACTATGTAGTGATTTGAATGAGTACTAATTCATTTTTATTCTTGCCAAATTTAAAATGGGTGTAAATGGTAGAAGTGAAAAGAACTTAAACACTGTTGTAATCCATTGAAATGTCATTAGCAGTGCAGGTTACAAGAAAATCCTTAGATGTGTTGGTCAGGATGATAAAAAAGGTTCCTAGTATTCACAAAGGAAAAAAAATCTGTGATAAATGTATGGAAACTATTGAAAAATTTCCCCAGAGTTCTGGACATGAAGCAATTTGTCTCTTCAAGTTCAGAATATGACAAAACGAAAGAAAGATCTGTACAGTTTTCCAAATGAGCAAACCCAAGTTGTCTCCTTGTTAAATAAGACTCTGAAGTCATTAGAAGAGAGACCACCAATTTCCATTAAAAAGTTGACAAGTGACGTACGAGGGTAAGTCAATAAATAAGTTACAAATGGATACAGAACTTAAACAAATAAGAGTACTGATTTCAAAAATGCTTTTATTTCTCATCATAATCTCCCTGTACATTGAGGCACTTGTCACATCGTTTCACAAGCCCCTGAAAACCAGCAGCATAGAATTCTTTGGGCTGCTGTCAGAACCAGGCAGCGACTTCAATTTCTACAGGAAGTCGCTCGGAGCAAGACTCATCACCTGTGACAATTCAGGCTAGCATATCTTGTCCTTCATAGCGGTAGAGATTGAGATGCTGTAACGCCAGACCCATTCTTTGCATTTTGTGTTGTGGGATCAGCATGCGCGGCACCCATCGTGCACAGACTTTGTGAAAACCTAACCTGTCATGCGACTTCCATTTGTTCGGCCCTCTTAAACATCATCTTTTGGCTGAACATTTTACAGACGATGAAGCTGCAGAAATGGAAGTCACGACCTGGTTCTGACAGCAGCCCAAAGAATTTTATGCTGCTGGTTTTCAGGGGCTTGTGAAATGATGGAACAAGTGCCTCAATGTACAAGGAGATTATGTTGTGAAATAAAAGCATTTTTCAAATCAGACTCTTTATTTGTTTAAGTTCTACATCCATTTGTAACTCACTTATTGACTTACCTACAAATTTAAAGGAAAAATTAAAGAAAACTACAGGAGACACTGGAAGAACAATATTCAATTTAAGAGACTCCTGTGAGAGTGACATTTCTGGTGAAAGTCAAAGGACAACAAAGTTGAAGAAAGAATTTCACATAAAGTTTCTGGGAGGAAGGGGGAGTCATAAGATTAAGATTTTGACAGTTCTTCCAAAGAGATGGTCAATTAGAAAAATTCAACAAGAATTCAAAGCTAAAGTAAAAAAAGCAGTGGCTGACAAAGAAATTTTGTCAAACCCAACTACAAAATTAGACAAAGTGCTGCCTCTTGCAACAGGAGAAATGGTGAAGCAATTTCATGTATCTCATTAAATCAGCAGGTTTGTGTCTGGGACAAAAGATGGTGTCTATCAATTAAAGAAAAGGTTCATCTCCAGAGAAAACTGATATTTTGTAATCTAAAAGATGTTTACTCAACTTTTATGAAACAGACTCATGAGACACATCAAAGGGTTCTGGCAGTGGCATATAACACTCAGAATTACTGAGTTTTTGAACTTTGGGTAACTTAGACTGAGACTGTTTGCAATCCCTGATGAAACTGGCAGAATGGAAATGAGTTCCTGGATGTGGGGTAGCGGGCAATAAACTGCTTTGCTTCTGGCAAAACAGAGGACTGAAACTCTGTTCATCAGACTGGAGCCTACTGGTGGCATATGCGATGGAGCAATTTATTCAAGGTATAGGGATGCTGAAGGAATGTGTGATGGGACCACACAACAAATTACTGGGTTCAAGAGCAGTCAGATACCCATCCCCCTTCTATACTGTTTTATTTTCTCTCCCCCACTGAAATAACTCTGAAAAAGACAACTTTAACCTACTGGACTCTCCAACAATCTGTATGGGGCTTGCTGCAAGTTCAACCGTATGACCCAGAGTAAATTTTAACAGGCACTTTCCAGTGAAAGGTTGTCAAACAGTTTAGAAGATATAATATTTACTTCATATACAGAGAATTACATTAATATACAGCAAAACAGAGCTCCAAAATCTTGTAACATCAGATTGGCTTGAGAGAATTTTTAACCTAACTTTAACAGTTATACATAGAAAGAGAGACGTGCAGTATGAAGGATGACGCATAACCCTATTACCTTAATACATTGGGAAGGGTCAGGAAATGGAGTACTGAGGGTTCTGATGGTGCTGTATTAATATAAGAATTTATGGCATAATTAAACTGTATGCGAAATGTTTTCTTCTGTACAATCGTCCACACATCTGAAATTCCTGTTGGCATTTGAGGTTTTATAACACAAAGAGAACAGTGTATATTTTAATTATTTTACAATATTCTTCATAAGAATGTGTCATAAAACGATATTTCATACGTGCCTGGCCTTGAATAACGTGATGTTAAAAAGGGTGACATTTCCTCCTTTATCACACTCTCTCTCTCCATATATATATGTGACGAAGGGTATATTTATTTATTTTTGGATTTATCATACGGTTGGCTTTCCATAGCATATAAGAATCAGTTCGTGATGTAAGTTCTAATACGTAAGTTTGCCAGAAAACTCCGATTAATTTTACCAACTACAAATACTACTTGTTCCATATTAATATATCTGTGTAACTTAATGTCATACAATTGTTATTAATAAGACTTCATAACACTAATTTTAACGAAGTTTCCTTATACCCCTCCTCCCACCAAAGGAAAATATTCGGATTCATCACATTAACAACTACATTCACACCACCATACTTCTCAATACACCAATAATTATCGTAGACATCACGTACTCCATTCCACCTAATATTTTACACCTTCTACAGTTCTCACAACACTGCTCCCATAATATGTGGTTCACCTTATATTATAACCAAACTGAGTATTTTAATATCATTCTTTTAAATTAAAAAGTTTCGCACTTTGTCATATACAAACCATCTACTACTCCGCTACAATATCTACGGTGCTATGAGTGTGTCTACATTGACAATTTTCCACAATGGTGCCATCAATACAATCCCTTCTTTACGAAAACAAACGTTTAACTTATGTCCTTCCCATTTAAAACACGTAAACTCAAATACTGCTCTTTGATTACAATCCCGCTCATTTTTATTCTAATATTATCTTTAACATAAGTAAATACGAATGTTTGCAACTTAAGCCTATGAAGATCCAAGCGAATGGTAGGATATCACATTTTGCACAAGTATTCAGTAAAAGAATATTAAAAATATCGTAAAATAATACTTACTGTCGTAATAATAACACACGCGCTTTTTACTGTGGGGTAGTGCTGACATTATTATAATATTTAATAGTTAAAAGTCCCTCGCTTTAAAATCCCCCGACTTACAAGACTCACAGCCTTCTAAAGCGATTTCACACTCTTGCATATTTCACGGAACAGAAATTGTTAAGCAGACGCTATCAAGTGAGGCAACTTTGCTGAAAATTCCCTATGCGCATTTTGAGGCAAACAGGCTCTCTTGCATAAGTTTGTGGCTGATGAACAAAGTCATATATAATGTATATCCCACAGCTACACATAAAATGTACAGGTTCGAAAGGTTTGTGCTCATGGGTACATTGTCTAGAAGCAAGGATATTACATTATAACTCCCCGTCCCCAATTTCTTTGTGCTTAATAATTTAAGCACCACGCCATGAAGACGTGGAGAAGTGAAGGTATACCTCAACCGAGCTTAACCGTTGCTAACCTCGTCATTAGAAGTAGGTGAGCGATCAATTTCACGCCTTTACCCCTTTAGCTCCGAGAATTAAGCCCCCCGGTACAAACCGGTAGGAGGCTGGGTGAACCTCAAAGTCGATTTGGACTCTGCGGAGAAGAGAAAAATTTTCCCCTTGCTGGGAATCGAACCTCAACTACTCGGTCGTAGCACTGAGCTATCGAGGTACTAGCAAAACGCACAAAAACGTGCTGTGAACTGGACAGAAAGAAAACGGGCGTCAATTCCTGACAGGAGCAGAGAAACTGGTCTTTTTTCCATGGTGTCCAGATAGGCTCTGGGGCCGAGCCAGCCTTCTGTCCAGTGTCACGGATTCTTTTTCCTAGGATTAAAGCGTCCGGAGCGTGAAGCTGACCACTCATCTCCATCTAGTGCCGACGTCAAGAATGGTGGAGCTATACCTGTACTCTCCCACATGTCTTAATGGCTTGCTGTGGACAGAGATACATTCACCTTTACAGTTTCGCTAGTTCCTTGAAACCGTGTGACTGACTCCTGACTATTGCAACAGAATGTAGCCATTATCACGGTAATTACGTAGATTTTGAAAGTGTAAGAGGTGGGGGGGGGAAATATAAATGCTATGGCACTTTGTTTTATAAAGGAAATGTGTTTGCCCTATCTAAGAATTCATTCATTTATTCATTCATGAAATGGCTCTAGAGCCCTTTGTTTGGTCCTGGTCTCCACTTCAGTTCGTAATGATTTTTGCACAGACGGTAGGCCTCCCTGTACGATTGATCAGCCCGTTGCAAGGCCGCTACCTACTAACAGAGCAACACAAACATAGAATATACGCATACTTCCATGCCTTGAGTGGGATGGGAACGATTGGAACCCATGATCCTAGTGTTCGAGCGAGCGAAGACAGTTCATGCCTTAGACCGCGCGGCCACTGTGATCGGCCTCTCTAAGAATGAAGTTTTTTATCAAAGGCGAACCCCTATTTACGAACATATTATGTTCTATGAAATGTTTTCTTTAGATGTATGTTCCTATGTTGAATTTTTTTTTTCCTTCATAAGATACATAGTTAAATTTGTTAGTGTTAATTTGTTGAAATGTTCGTAGGCGCGGGGTTCTGTGTTCATGAAATAAATTGGGATTCGCAATTTATTATTCCGTGTGATGTTCGTAAAGACGAATTGTTCGCTTCTCGAAAGTTCGTAAGTAGAAGTTCGCCTATGCATAATACACAACCATCTTTAATCCTTCATCACGAGTAAACACTATTTACCACTCATTATAAAATGAAAACTAAACGTGCACAACTTATTTATTCCATTTGCATTCAGCGTGTAATTATTATGTACCTGGCCGATACGTTTAAAAGCAAACCTACCAACGTCATACCAAATAAGGGTCTTTCTTCCTTCATCTATAATTTTTTACAACGTTCCTACAGATGTAAATAGAGAATGATGTAAAATTAAGTTATATTAATTTTTAAGCTAAAATTGCCTCTACTTATGTATGTAACCTTTTGACTTGTTCTGTATCCAAAGGTACTAACCTGCTTAGGATTTATAGATTGTAAATAAATTCAGTTCAATTCAATACAGTGGCTATGTCAATAATATGTCAATATGTTGCTTATGCGTGAAAAAAAATATCTATCTCATTCTCAGCTTCGAAGAATGGTAGCAGTGTCATTTTACATTGCAATCTGAACTATGCTGAATATAGTGGTATATGAAAAAAGGAATAGTTCCTTTCCAAAGAGTTACGGGTCGGCTAGTGCAGTGAAGCCGTGCGAATACCGCAGCTGCAGACCCTGACGAAGTCACTATTACTATTACTACTATTACGAAATTTGCCTGAATCTGTTACTGCAGTTCCTACACAATGTCGCATTCGACTGTTAACAGCGACTGCTCTTGCGACCAGTCCGCGTCTGTTGAAGAAGTTCACATATGTTTTCAGTCGGCATAGCGACGGGTCACAGGCCGTGCAGCTGGGATTGAATTCCCAGCAGGGGCAGGAGATTATTCTCTTCTTCATCGCTTCAAGGTCGGATCTGGAGCCCACCCGTATTCCTATCCAAAGGATACGGGGGCCCCGGGTGATTATGATGATGGGGAATTTCGTGGAATGAAGATTGGCAGGGGAAACAGAAGTACTCGGAGAAAACCTGTTCCAGCGCCACTTTGTCCGCCACAAATCCCACTTGACCCGACTCGGGATCGAACCCGGGCCGCCGCGGTGGGAAGCCATTGACTAACCGCTTGAGCTAGGGCGCGGCCTCTTTATTTGAATGTTAACTTTGTAACTTTTCATATCTACCCGCTGGAAATCCTGTTTAATTTGGGATTCCTTGTGTTGGAAGTTTCTGTCGATCGGGTTGGTATTGCTATGTGATGTGTGGTAGGTTGAAATAATCCGAGGATCCGAGGGATCCGAGGGCTTTAGTCGCTGATCCGTGGTTGGATGTGGAAGTTGTACCTGTCGGTCTGAAGAGGGAAATGGTAGTTTGTTTGGTAAATGTGGATTGGACGTATTTTTCAGTTTCGATGGCCGTATCGAAGGAAGCGGAATTGATAAATTAACGTCGTTTATCAGATAAGGTATTCACTTTAAGTTATCCTTGTTGTTCATTTTAAGTGGATAGTGTACGAGTAGAATTTACGGAATGTCAGTGATAGCAAGTTGCGGTCTTAAAAGTGTCGTTGACACTGATTGTATTGGGGTTGGAATGATAATGTTTTGTATGTTAAAAGCAGCTTCAGCCATGCTAATTGTTAGTGTACTTTGTCCGTATTGAAGCCCTTTTTAATGTCAGGCGTTTATAAAACTAAATAGGACCCAGTTCTGAATGAGACTAGTCAAACCGAAGGTGGTTTGCTTTGCGTCGAGCATGCCTTTTAGGTATGTAGAAGTTCAACAAGAGTTCAGGGGGCACGCGGTAGCGTAGTTAGTTGAGGCACTATGCTACAAGTCGGAAGGTCGCGGGATAGAATCCCGATGATTTTTTTTTCAGTTTACCTAATCATTCCAGCCGCACTATGGCCCTGGGGTCGACTCAGCCTCTAACAGAAATGAGTATCAGGAATATTCTTGGTGTGAAAGGGCGGCCTGCGCGTAAGGCTGATAACCTTACCGCCATCTATGAGCCAATTTTCTAGAAAATGTGGGAACCTCAACATCTCACAACCCTATGGGCCTTCATGGCCTGTTACAGGGATAGCTTTACTTTTACTTTACCTTTTACTTAGAAGTTCAGAGTTCAGTCCCGTTCAAGATGGAATTGCTGGTACAGTTTGTGTGTTTACATCAGTTATTGTAATGGGCCACAAGGTTTAGTTATAATCCCATCAGTGTATTTTTTTTTGTTGCTATTGGGGTGGGACTAAGTCCCTTGCACTGTGGCCACTTCTGGCCTATTGTACCTGCCCCAGATGATAGGTGAGGGTGATTGTGGAACAGTTGGTGGAATGAAGATTGGCAGGGGAAACTGAAGTACTCGGAGAAAACCTGCCCCAGTGCCATTTTGTCCATCACAAATCCCACTTGACCAGACCCGGGATCAAACCTGGGCTGCCGTGGTGGGAAGCCAGCGACTAACCGCTTGAACTATGGTGCAGCCTCCCATCAGTGTAAGTCTAGCAACTCATTTGGTAGTTTTCTTGTGAAGTACAACAAACAGGAAGGCATCCCCTACCAAACTGACAGGCAAGAGCCAAACGTACTCAGATTTCAGTGAAAGTTAGTGAGCTGTAGACTTTGTAGAAAATAGTATTCTTGCATAATTTCAGCACCATGTGTGTAGCGGTTTTGTGGAGCAGGGGCACAAAACTTGTAAAATTTTTTGTATGCATGTTGTTGGCACCAAAAATTATTATAACTGTTGTATGCAAGGTGCATGGCTCATATGGGGCTTGTTTAAAATACGATGAAATGTTTGTTTTTCAGATGTGCATGTAACTTACATCCATATAAAGTAGTTTTGGTTTCAGTGTCACTTGACCATAAGTTTTTCCACAATTTTTTTTTTGGAAAAATATATGTTTATAACAGATTCATAATGTTATATTTTAACGTAGAGAAAATTTCATCATGGGACAGTCATGGGGTTTCTTGTAATAAATTTATGAACATAAGCAAGCTACAAAATAGAATTTTCTGGGACAATATTTGGCAGGTCTTCAACACATCACGTTCTACAATATGAAAGTTCCTGACCTCAACAGATATGGTGGTCGCACTGATATATTGGGTTTTCGGATATGGTGGTATTATTGTCAGTTGTTCCTTCTTGTGAAAGTGATAATTGGTACTTTTTCAAGTTCTGTGAGATCAGCTTGAAAAAAGATTTCCAATTATGTTGCTATTTCTCAGACATCAGCTGTGTTTACTACTAATTTCATCATTGATTCAGTTGAACTAAACTCCTGAAAGTGCCTTTGGAATTCTGGTTTTCAGTATCATCCAGAAATGGCAATGATTCAAAATTTTCTTCAACACCAGCTTCAGACATGAATTTTTTAGATGTGGAAAATGAAGTAGAGTCTTTCTTTTTATATCAGATAATCATAACATCAGTTTATCTCTGGTTGTTATCACTGAACTAATCATTTCATGATTATGTTTATCATTCCCCTGGAACTTGAGATTTAACACATTAACACTTAGATGTATGAGGAATTCTAAATCAAGCAACCAACATGAGTCAGTCAGTTGCTCATATTACTCATTTTTGGATTCCAAGAACTCTCGAATCTTGAAACAACTTTGCCTCTGCTCAGCCAGTAGACTTCAGTGTGTATTGTCAAATCAGAATACTCTGACTGTGGGTTTCGGGAAAACTTCTAAAAGCCTATGTTTCAAGCTTGTGAAACAAATGGAGTTATTATTTTAGTTACCACATTTGTCACATGTTTAAAATTGACGACTTTCATACACGAGCTCCTTGGTGAATAATATAGTGGTATGCATGGACACTAGGATTGATCTGTCTTTCCTACACAAACTTAAAAATCCATTTTTGCTACCTACTGTTGCAGGTGCTCTATCACTTGTTATGGACATGAGTTTTTGGAGCTGTAGATTGATATCAGAAGCATATGCTTTGAAGGCGGGGTAAAAAGATTCATCTTTCATTTTGCCTGTCAAGGGAAGAGTTGTAAGAATATCTTTCTTCATCAAGTTATCACTGAAGACCATTGTAACCATTGTTGCTAACTGGCTCATATCAAGGACATTTGTGTACCCATCAAACTGTGGTGAATAGAAGTTGCATGTTTTTAGGTCATTTATAAATTGATCTTTAAGGTTATGTGAAATTGATTCTGTTTTTCTTATTATTTTGTTAGTTTACAGCTGGACGTTTTTAATTGGAGGTATGATTTTCTTCCTTGTTTCTAAAATCTTCAAACAGAGATTCTACTATAGACAGCATCATCTCTTTGACTAGTTCTTTGTGCTTAGAAGGTTTCTTTCATTTTAAAAAGACAGGAGAGACTTTGCAAGATGCTAAAGTGCATTTTTTGCTATTGTTGAACAGGCCTGGCAAAGACAGTCTCTTGTTGAAAGAGAGTTCACTTTTTAGGTCATGCTATTTTTCTTTACATCAGAATTGAGAGGGAAAGACCCAACATAAAAATCCAGCTGATGCTGGGAGGAGAGAAGACAGTGAACGATGCTCTCAGGCAGGCCTTCAAGATGCAGGCCATGTTCCTAGCAGCCAGGCCCCCAAAAACGAGCACCAGGGTGCTCTGGGGGGAACCGCCCCCTCAAACCGGGCGAAGAGACTACTGACGCCTGGTGTGCTGGAGCTGTGGGAAGCTGCCCTTATGAAGAGGAGGGAGAAGACAAGGGCAGATGCCGGAGACGAGAGGACTGAAATATCGTCTTGGGCCCCAGATGGGTGCTTGACACGAAGACAGATTGGCTGAATAACTTTTGAGTTTGTGAGTTAGTTCAGGGAGGATGTTGCATGAGGACTATGCCTTCAAGTAGTTTGGGATCTTCAGAGGAACGGTGCCAACCAGTGAGCGCAGGAGCCATTGGACACAGAAGTCGAGGACACTATGTCGTTGGACGCCATTAGCAAGCAGCATGACACTGGTCTGTGTGAAACAGTGATCTGTGAAGTGTAGCCAGGAGCTGTATGAGCCTTCAATAATTTGAGAACCTATCAATACTTACTCTTCATCATGTGTACTGCAAAAATGACACGTGAGAAATTTGTCAGAGGTTGCATCCAGTGACAGCGAAACCAAAATTACTCTGCCTGAATATGAGTTGTAAATCTGTGAAAATAACATTTCTGTTAGCTTCAGGAAAAGCCCCATGTGAGCCTTGTAGTTTGAAGAGAACAGAAGTTGTGATGATGTTTAGTGGAGACAGCCTATCAAAAAATACATTTTTAGCATATTTTCCTTATTTTGAAAAAAATAAAAGAAGGCTTATGAGATAACCTAGGTGTCTGTGTGTCTGTCGCCCCCCTTCCTAATGTTGCTAGACAATGGCTTGGTAAACATGTTTCCAAGATAACATATAACACAACGATGGAAGAACTGCTAGAAGCGGTGTTTTCTATGTGATCCATGTTGTGTCAAATACCGAATAAATAGTGAAAGGAAAACAGGCGACTAGTTCTTTCAGAACTTATTTTTTTATGATTTTTTTCATCCCAACTCCACAAGAACTGCAAGACAAGGTGGTGAAATTGTACAAGAATATTATTTTATATGGAGTTTACAAGTTCACCAACTTTTATTGAAATCAGAGAAGGTTGCATTTTTCTGTAGTGATTTAGCATGGAAATTTATATTAATGTCAGTACTGTATATTTTCCGCGTGCCTTGTTTCGTAAAGGAGGAAGGATGTGTGTTTCTTGGTCTCATCTGCTTTGAGATTGTTCTTATCATTTGTGATTTTATGCTCACTTCCTGTGCACACATACAACCAGGAACTTGATTGCAGGATTAGTATTTCCTTTGTGCTTGGAAGACCAGATTCTGTGCCATGTTTTCAGCAGAGTCATGTGCCAAATGAAATATCTTATGAAGTAAGTTTTAGTTCGCTGAGTTGGAAGTTTACTTGAAAGTAAGTTTAGTACTTGACACATTTGTATGATTGACTTGCTATGAAATTAAACGTTTGCATTACTGAATTAACTAATAGACATAGGATATTATACTGTCTTCTTTATCCATATAAAATTAATTCAGAAACTTCAAAACTTCTGTTAAGATATACCGTATTTATGCATGTATAGGCCGCACATTTTTTGCCAAAAATTCAAGAGGAAAACTGGGGTGCGGCTTATATTCGAAATATTCGAAATCACACTTCAATTAAAAAAAAATTATATTCATAATTAGTAATACAGGGTGTTCTACTCCTGAAATAATATTCCAAGAAAATTATTTTTTCTATAATTTCTGTCTGAAAATTGTGCTGCGGACTATACACGCACGCGGCCTATACATGCGTAAATACGGTACTCAAATGAAGTATTTTGACTTTCACAGTCGCAGCTAAAATTACTTGACTCGTCATTTATACAAATATGTAACAGGCTATTAAAAATTAATTGTTATAGTTAAGCTCTGGGTAATTCTAGGTCTGTAGTGGAAGTAATAGGAGGATGAAGTAATATAATAAAGAAGTTAATATGTTCCTGCTGTCTGTTACCATTAAGTGAGTAAAACAAGGACAGTGATATCAGTCAGACATATAGTATGCATAGGGACAGTGACAAATGTGTAAAAAATTTCGATTAGAAAATATGAAAAGAAGACAGGTTTAGATGGGGGGAAATATTCGTTTATTTGTTTTATTTATGTTTTGTATAAGGATGCTGTCAGTAGCTCGAACTGTTCAGTGTCTGATGGTAGAGTGAATGATGAATGAAAGAACATGCGGTAGAAACGGGCCATGGCCTAGTTTCAGATACTCTTTGGATTGATTGGGGGAAACTGCGAAAGATCTTTGGCTATATATGTGGGTTTCATAAAGTTCTCGGAACAAAGAGGGATTATTTCACTAAACAGTTGTACCAGGTGTTTTTTTCATGTACATTGTGATCATATTTTTGTGGTAGGAACTGAATTTTTAAATCTTATTTAGATTAACTTCAGCTTCAAAATTTAATGTATCACTGTGTAGCAGAGTGGTGTTGCCATAGCGATGTAGTTTCACTGGTTGCGTAATGGAGGTGGTTGCTGTATTCAGCAGTGGAACAGTGGTGCTTTGTTTGGGTGGTGATATATTGATTTATATTTTGATGAGAATAGAATATGATTATGCAACAGTAATAGAGGAAATATAAAGTTTTAAATAATCTGTAATGCCAAATAATAAGGGACTGGACCATTAAAGGCGTGATAGAAAAAAGGGAATTTATATTACTATTGTTAGTGGGGTGAGACTGAGTCCACTTGGTACAGCGGCCACTACTGGCCTAGTGTACCAGCCCCAGTAGGGTCAAGAATTTTTTCTTCCCCACGTCTTCCAGACCGACTCTGGGGCCTACCCATCCTCCTATCCAGTGGGCACCTGGGGCTTTTTCCCCGGGTATAAAGCGGCCGGGGCGTGAAGCTGACCACTCACCTCCAACTAGTGCCAAGGTAAAGAAAACGTCGATCAACTCTTCAAGCACAGGGACAACTTTACTTTTAATTTACTTACTTGCCAAGCAAGTTTACTCCGACTTGTATTCGGAAGGTTACCGCTTCGAATCTCGGCCGAGACACAGCATTCCTGGCTGAGGATATTCGTGATTTTTCTCAGTCCGTCCAGACATCCAAGGATAATATGTATTGCCTCAGATTTGGTTACGATCGGCTCCTTCCCTTTTCTTTCTACTTCATTATTCACTTCATACCAGTCGATGCTATATAGTCTGGGGTAGTGACAAATTGTTAAATAAACCACAAATGAATGATTTAAATGGAGTTTACATACATTATAGGCCTAGGAACTGATGTCTGTAGCTACGCATTCTTGTGCCTATTTTATAAGGAAAGGAAGATTTATCGTGTCATGCCCCTTTCTGTTCCTACGCATACATTTAGAAACAATTGACGGAATTTCATGAAATTGTGTATGGGTTCTATGCCATTAGAGGCCAGTCTATATTCTTCCTGTTCAGGTGCGTCTATATCTCTGCTGAGATCCTATTAAAATCGCTCCGTCTGCTTGTCCGTCTGTAAACACAAAATAAATCGAAAACCGCAGAAAATTTTTAATTACATTTGATATTGGGGAGGTTTTCCAAATTTTACCTTTGACAAATTCCAATTTTTTCTTAAAATCGGATAAAACAGCGGGCATTTTACGTCAAGACTTACGAGGGTTGGAACTTTAATAATGACAACTGTTTATTTACAGCTGATACAAAATAGATGCATGTTTTGAAGTTTTACTGTCCTTCAGTGTAGTCACCAGCATTGTGTACAACCCGTTGCCAGCGATGTGGAAGTCGTAGGATACCTTTAGCAGCGCCTGTTGTGTTGATAGTTCAAATGGAGTGGTCTACTGCCTGAAGAATCTCTGGAACAGTTCTGAAGCGAATGCCACGAAGTGGTTCCTTCAACTTAGGAATCAAGTTGAAGTCACAAGGGCTTAAGTCCAGGGAGTATGGTGGATGGTACAGCACCTCCTAGCCCCATCGATCAAACAAATCAGTCACAGCTTGCACTGCATGCGGCCGAGCATTGTCCTGCAAAATGATGGGTGGGTTCTGCAGAAAGTGTGGCCGCTTCTTTCTCAAAGCTGGTCGCAGGTTGTGTTCCAAAAATGAACAGTAATACTGTGCATTGACGGTCTGCTGTTAGGGAACGGTATGCGTTAGGATAACACCATCACAGTCGTACACAAGACTCACCATAACTTTCACATTGCTGGGGTTCTGACGAACTTTTGATTTTCGTGGTGACCCGTAATGACGCCATTCGTTCGATTGGCATTTCATTTGTGGTTCGTACGATATGGCCCATGTCTCATCCAGCGTAATGATACGGCGTAAGAAAGCCTCTCCTTCACGCTCATAGCGCTCCAAGTGGTTACGAGCAGCGTCGTATCGTGGCCATTTCTGCATTTCCGTCGAATCATGCGGAACCCATCGTGATGCAATTTTTCTCATGCCCAGGCGTTTCTTCAGAATGTGAAGCACGGTCGTACGCTCTAATCCTGTCTCTCGGGCCAGCTCACGAATGGAATGGCGTCGATCACTCTCCAGTAACGCGGAAAGAGCATACACTTCTTCTTCACTAACGCTAGGACGACCTGACCGACGCATGTCTGCCGCATTTTGGCGTCCCTCGTTGAAGGCTTTTACCCACCTTGCCACTGTTCTGTAAGGCAATGTAGATTCCCCGCAAGCCTCTTGAAGACCTTGATGAGACTGTCGTGCTGTACGGCCTCTGGCACATTCAGTCTTTATCCAGCTCCGTTGTTCCTGTTTCGAAAACATCGTGACAACACTACATTAGACCGCCAGCTAACACAAGGCTCTGTTCTTCTCGTCACTGCGCATGCGCGTGATGTGGGAATGGAGAGTCCATTTACTCTGAGGTAAGGTAGGTATGTAACTAACGTGTGGTATAAGCGACATTAATTTGTTCCGTTGCATGTCGTCTCTACAGCAGTGTTGCCACTATTAAAGTTCCAACCCTCGTACTTGCGTTCCTATGCATGACTCTTCAAATAGTTAATAGAGCGAGAAATATGTCTGACAAAAGCAGCAGAGAAAAATTAAACACACGTTTTATGTCCTGTAGACATTTTGAATAAGTCTTACTTGTTTCGAAATAGTGAAACAAGAATTACGTTCTTGTGCTCATATTATGTCTTGTATATTTGTTAACAGTAAAATCTCGAAATCCGTTATGTTACTACCAGTTCTTGTTTGTATGCACTGGAAATCCCTAAGGACAAAAAACAGAGCTAATACTCTCGAGAA
Organism: Cryptotermes secundus; assembly: GCF_002891405.2. Classification (NCBI taxonomy): domain Eukaryota; kingdom Metazoa; phylum Arthropoda; class Insecta; order Blattodea; family Kalotermitidae; genus Cryptotermes; species Cryptotermes secundus. Next base: position 1,077,551 of record NW_019734322.1, read on the forward strand.
AGAAATAAACGCCACTGCTGTTGGTAAAGATTCGAATCTAAGTTTTGAGACATTCTTACTGCTCTTTTCAGTAAAAACTGGTTCTTTAATACTTTGCTGTTTGTCAGAACCAGGGCGATCCAGGGCGTGGCCCTGGAACTTCTGTTGAAGACACTGGTATGAAACATGAAGTTCTTAGAGATTGTATAATTTTGAGCTGTTTGCTGTTGAGTTCTTCATTTAAGGATGTAGAGCTATCGCTTCGTAATGAGGTTCACTTCATATGATCTCAAGCCCTTTATTTTAACCAAGAACTGCGTGCTGAACCGCCCACACACTTTCATTTTTAGGAGTACACCTCTCATCAGAACTAGTTGTCGCTGGTTTTTGTCATTACGAAGACGTGCCGCGTTTTATTAAACATATTAGACCGAGGCCACACCATGGAAACCGGCAACCGCAACGTAACCGCAATTTCCGAGAAACATAGCCGATTTCAAGCAGGCAACTGGTTTCCAGACTAGCAGGTGAACACTGACGCAACTTATGTTTGATTAGTTGCTCACATCAACTTAAGTAAGCATGTTTGTCCGACGTAATGCATTATTGTATTCTTTTAATTTCGTACACTTACCTTCTACAGTGGAAGATAATAATACTGATCCTGTCATAATATGGCGGTAGTTGAGACGGCGTGAGAAGAGAGGACCACTACCACAAGGAAAATAGTGGGATGTTAATTAATTTGTTTTAATGAGGGTCAGTTTATTTTAATCAGGAAATAACGTTCACACACCAAATACAATTTTGTTATACAGTGCAACAATTTTAGCAAGATAGGAGACTTGCTGTATACAGCCGAACCATGTAATGTGGAAGAAAGGTCACTATGCAGTACGTTGTATTTAGAACGGAAATAATATGTGAAATAAATGATATGTTAATGTAACAGGACGCTTAAATACAATATTAATAAAAGAAAACACTGGGCGCATCCGTTCTTCTGTTACAGTTTAAACTGAGGCCCTTATATTGTTTCGAAAGAACTTAACCAGGATGCAGACTCCTTCATCTCATGAGAAATTCTTTCCCAAGCCAAATATATTTTGTTCCGCCTAGCATAGTCTGGGTGGCGTTTGTCATATACGAGTATACCAGGCCCTTGCTCATTTAACTGAAAAAAACAAAACAGCTTCGTCAACCTTTCGTGCCATCTTGAGAAACAAATGAATCGCTGACAGTCGTTATAGAATATCTGACACTAGGAAACCACGCGGCAACGTAATTGCGAGAAGACTGGCATGCTCCGTTGCCTGGAAGTTGAGTTTCTTAGTCTTTCCGCGATTTGCGTTACCGTTTCCTCAATTTTCGCTGCACCATTCACTAACATGTGTTCAACTCAGGCTGATAACAATTCTCGGAAATTGCGGTTGCGTTGCGGTTTCCAGTTTCCTTGATAAAAGCCACCGAGAACGTTGATTGACTGAGATGTGGTAAGAGCGGATATGTACTCAAGAGAGCAGTAAATAGGAGTACTAAGTGTTAAATTTCGATTCGGGTTTGTGCCATCAGCAACTTAATTTCCTGCCTGGGAGTACTAATTGTATCTGCTGTGTTAGGGATACCTGGTGTTTGCCAGTAGGAATTGCTAGTAACGGATTTCGGGTTCTTATTGTAACGCATTCAAAAACCGACTATAACTGCCATCACCGCCGTCACTGTCGCCACTACCAACGATCTCTAATCTATTTACAGCTCCTTACAGTAAAGAAAGACTCGCTTATGTAAGATACGATCATTTGGCCTACCAAACACGAATCCAATAAGCTGATGCAAGAGATGAAATGTATTTCATTATTAGTGTATGAACCTACATTACCGACATATAAGAATATGAGATTTGCAGGACTGGAAGCCTGTGCAGTAGCGAGGTTGGTTTTAGAAATTTTGTCGGGAAGTTCCCAGTACTCTGTAGGTAAAATATAGTTAATGGACATTAAATCAGGCGCGTATGGAATTACGCCATTGTTTAAAGAGCTGCGCGTTCAGACACTTCCTACCGAGAATACGTGAAGGTTTCTTCTGAGCTCACTTCACACATTGTATGGTGCATTCTTTGGAACAGGAGGAACATCCTGCCGATTACAACGAGCGTTAACCAGTTCTTCCATATTTTTGGTGTTTTTACGGATCCTTTGTGTTGAGTTGCCACGTCTTGATATTCCTATGAAAATTGCCAGTTTTGTTGACTGTACGCATGTAGCAGGCAGCAGTTGAATCGAGGGATGGAGGGACAGACATATATGTTCGGGATTCGGTGTGAGGGTTTCGAAGACAATTAAGAAGTTTACTATGTGGAAAGGTTTGGATTATAGAGGTAATTCGAATATATTTTAAAGTGACGTGCCTGTGAATTCCATGGGAACTAATGAAGCTGATTCTTCTCGTGACAGCACAACAGCCGTCGAGTTGTAAACACGATTTCAACAAATAAAACACACAGGAAGGCAGTTAATAGTTTTGCAGTATGTAGCAAGGATTGTCACGTGGTGCGTTAAACCAATCATCCTCAGTCAACCTTCCTTGCTGCTGCTCTTTGCTGTTTTTATCGGTTTCAGGTGTTTGACCCCAGTATTAGATTCTGTGCAGGTAGGACTGAGACTTCGTTTTAAGACGTGTAATTGTTTAAAATCGAGAAGGTTAGTCAGAGCACGAAGTTTACGACTTGTACCGACGAAGCTTGTGGTGTAGAAATTAGGACACTACAATGAATTGTCGGCGAGGGGAGACTGAGAGAAGTAATTACGCGCTTATGTCATACAAACGCGACTGGCGGACGATATTCATAGCATAGTAATGTATCACAGGTTCGAGAGGAAGCGATCTCGCAACTTCGCAACTTTGTAATTTTCTTCTTGCCGGATATTCCGTCTTATTTCTCATATACTCGAGTACAGTGGTCTGGAGGTGGGCTCCGAGCGCATTGTTCGCTTATTTGCGATTGAAGTGACTTCGGACTAGACATTGGGAAACTGGCATCACTTCATCAAGCCCCACCATCGCAAACAGTGAAGTAGTTACTGAATGTGTCTTATTTTATTGCTGTTATCTTCCTTCGTGGGTTGTGCAAACAGGTATTCTGAAGAATACTTTTTATAGGGTAGAGCATGGAGTACTGGAGATGATTTTATTGAGCCAACGGGGAGGGGGCGGTGGCCCGGAAAAGTTTGGGAACCATTGCTCTAGTATAATGGTATGGAATTTGTGTATATATATAGTCCTGAAAACTGTTAAACATAAGTGCGCAGTTCAACTGGCACCTTGTTTTGTTTGAACAATAGTCATGTCAAGTATTCGCGGGTCGGAGTATATTGCAGTTTTATCTCTATATGGAGATGTTTACATGGTGTATGATTGCATACAATAGCCGTGCAGGTGTGACACGGAGCAAGGGAGATTTCGTAAAGAAATATTCAACCAGGGTCAATGCTGAACAAGAAACCTGGAAAGGAAGAACGGGAATAAAGAACACAGGCGGCAGACGGCCGCTATGCCAGAAGAAAAAAGTGCCAACCAAGGACGTCATCGGAGGGTGTAGATCAGGACAGCGATCGCACCTAGGATGGAGAAGAACTCATAAGAAGACCATCTACGAGATTGTCAGCGTGAATATCGGAAAGCGAATAGTCAGATCTTCTGTCGGCCTACGACAAGACAAGGATTGGACCTTGTTGAGGGGTCGACCCCCTCCAAAACGTAAAAAATGGAATAGCGCATGGTGGAGGAACGGGTAACACAGAAACACTGGCCTCCCCAGCTAGAACGAGTGAATGAGCAATAGATTAATGTGAGGGACGAATGTGAAACGACGGAATCAACAACCGCTAGACCATGGAATTGCTCGAGACGAGCATTTAAAAAAAGGGGGAGAGCGGAGGTAGCGCCCCGAAGACGAACACCAGAGAAGAAAAAGAAGAAGAAGAAAACAGGTATGTACCGTTAGGCTGTTCGGAACGAACAATCCTTAAGAAGGGAGCGGAGGATATAACGGCCAGAGAATAGGCGCTGCAAGAGGAGCAGCCGAAACAACAGGAGACGCAGCAAGCACAGCCTTGGAAGAAACGGAACGGGGATGCACCGTTAGGCTATTCGGGACGAACAGCCTTAAGGAGGGAGCAGTGTAACGTGGATGGCGCAACGGGAAGTAGGGGTCACGTGAACTGTGAGGTCTCGCGAGTGACGTCACATAGCCCCACCCCTTCCATTATTACGCAACGCTCGATAAGCACTCCGTCGCCTCAAGCGGTGACGTAACAGCACTTCCAATTGTAACGTAACAGGGGACACCGCGGGTACTACGCAGCAATAAACAACTCTCGGCAGCGTTCCCCAGCAACGCTTGTAAACGCGATTACGCAACAGGAAGCGAGGTGCGTTTCCCGCTGTCTGGCTGAGGGTTTATAAGAGAACTGGAATGCCTAACCAGTCAATTGAATTGTAGAAGTCGCCGAGTTTACAGGCGTTGCTGGGCAACGCTGCCGAGAGTTGTTTATTACTGTGTAGTAACGGCGGTGTCCCCTGTTACGTCACCGGGGAGGGAGGGATGTTTACCGAGCTTTGCTTATTGATGGAAGGAGTTGGGGTATGTGACGTTACTCGCGAGACCGCAAAGTTCACGTGACCCCTACTTCCTGTTGTGCCATCCACGTCACACTATATACATATAGTTTATGTGTAGATATACATGTGTATAGTACGTACATCGAGAATTTATTTTTGTTTTTACGACGCTGTCAGCGCCTCAGATTTCATAACGTCGATGGTAGTTTGATTGGTGAGTAATGAGTTGGAAGTGATTTGGGAGGAAGTGGCTGTTGCTTAATGGATGTACCGTCCAGACATTTTCATGGAAGAATTGAGGTAAATCGTGAACAACCTTAGTCAGGATAGCCGGTGTCCCGGCCGAGATTCGAACCGAGCACCTGCCGAATACAGATCTAGAACGTTACCGATACGCCTTCGTGTTCTGTAGAAATATGATAAAGCACATTTTGAATAGGATTATTTCAGCCGAGAAAATAACAGTGAAGACTCCCGGTACGAAGTCTGCTCAAACATGCAGCCAGACAGCTATTAAAATACACATTTCCCAATTTTTATTTTCGATTCTGACCAGTCTCTGTTGGTGCGACTGGCAGTATTTTGCTTTCCTCGGGCCTTCAAGCGTGAGTCAAGGTGATGTCATGAAGCAGACCACGTTCACTTCCTGACTTGCAATTCATTATTGTCGACACATATAATTTAGCACTTCAGAACCTTTGAAGTTGATATGGTACCGTTAAATAACAGATTCTTGCGTTGTGTTTGCGTATGCTGTTATGCTACTGCCAACAGCAATGCACTATGTGCATATTTACTGTATTTGCGATTACATATCCGGTAAAAAACAAAGTAACATCTGACGAAAATATTAGCTTAAAGATTTCGGTTGGTCTGCAGAAGGAAGTACGGTGTTGGATCTTGAATAAGTGGTCAACTACCTGATTGGTGAAATAAGTAGCTACCTGAGTAAATAACTATCGAACCTGCTAACTTCAACTGGCTACGGGCTGGACAACCAATGGGCCAGAGTTCAAGTTCCGTTTAGGACAAGAATTTTGACTTCTCCATGTCGTCCAGACCGGCTTTGGGGTCCACCCAACATCCTATCCAATGGGTACCAGCGGCTCTGTCCCCGGGGGTTAAATTGGCAGGGGCGTGAAGCTGACCACTCACCTCCAGCTAGTGCCGAGGCCAAGAAAACGTGGATATGTACACCCACTCCTCCATACTCCTTCATGGCGTAGTGCTTAATTTGTTAAGCACAGGGACTACTTTACTTATACCTACTAACTTCAAAGTAATCAGGTACCTAACTGTTGGACTAAGTAATCAACTGACTAACTGATCACGGAACTTCCGATGTAACCGTCAACTGACCTAGCTAATCAGTTACATGACTGGCCAACAAAATATGGTAAGGTGATCGAGTATTGGAAACTTGTTTTGGTCAGGCTTCTTTGTACGATAAATTAAGATACATAAGCCCAATTTTATTCTGTGTGATGGGCTTGTGCATTATAACGGTACGTGGTTAGTTTTATATCTAAGCCAGTCTGTTATAGAGATAAAAAAGAAGTTCATAATGATAGTTGTGAAGACAGTAATTCTAATGTCGGACGTTGGTGATATATACATATTACATTGTACATATACCAAATTTTCAGACGAATTTAAGTGGAAAACAAAGGGAAGAAAATATGCATTATTATTGACAAGTATAATATAATTACTTGCTTAAATTAAAAACCGCAAGTTAAGAGTACGCGTAAGTTTAATGAGTCTAAATAATAAAACATTCACTTAGTTTAGGTACAGGAAAAATGTGAAATCTCTACTGAGCAGTAGTCGCAAGCAAACGATTTCCAGCCGTATTTGTCGACTGTAGCACTCTGTTCTTCCGTCTAATCCACAGCACTGCCCTCGTCATACACGAGAGTAGGCTCGTCCCCTGGATCTGCACTGCCCTCGTCATACACGAGATTAGGCTCGTCCCCTGGATCTGCACTGCCCTCGTCATACACGAGATTAGGCTCGTCGATCAGCACTGCCCTCGTCATACACGAGAGTAGGCTCGTCCCCTGGATCTGCACTGCCCTCGTCATACATGAGAGCAGACTCATCTTCTGAATCTGCACTGCCCTCGTCATACACGAGAATATGCTGGTCCCTTGAAACTGAACTGTCCTCGTCATACACGAGATTAGGCTCGTCCCCTGGATCTGCACTTCCCTCGTCATACATGAGAGTAGGCTCGTCCCCTGGATCTGCACTGCCCTCGTCATGCACTAGATTAGGCTCGTCCCCTGAATGCGAGTCTAGTCTCCTAGCAACGGATCTCAACACAGAAACTATCACTTGACATCATTATGAAGTCTTCTTGTTATTTCGTCTTAAATCACCCTTGAACTTCGGAACTCAATTAAAAACTCTGCTGAGCTGCAAGCGGACTCCCGTTATACGAGTATAGCCGCGATGCGGACAATGCAGAGAACACAGTTCTACTGCAGACCACACAGAAAACAAATCACGTGATACCTAAGCACTGTTGTGGTGACGTAATTTCACCTGCGCGGAGGTGTGTTTACCGAGCCGTTGCGAAGAAACTGGTTGCATAACCCCGTTGTTCTATCGTTGCATGTTGGACCCTGCTCACGGAGACGTTGCCTGGCAATGCGTTGATCAAATCCGTTACACTATTTTTATCAACATCGTAGAAAGATAAAGTTATAGTGCGTTATGATATGGAAAAAAAGATATAGATCATTTCCTTTGTGAAGCATGTAACTGTCAGTGAAACAGCACGAGGTGTTCTCACTATCAGCTCTGAATTCCGTCGTCAGTAATTGTTCGTCCACTTATGAGAAGAAACTCCTTTGTTAGCAGCGAACGGTTGTTGGATGTTATCGAAGAGCAAGTTTCTAGCCTTCAGCGCATAAGATGGACCAAATATCTGATATTCGTCATACATGACGATTCGACAGAAGAGATATTTGGCGGTTTCAGGTACATAATCTCAGAAATAATGCACTAGTAGCAAGTGTAACACACGCTACTTGTCAGTATAATGCAGCACTTGGAGACTAGACTGCATGATAGGAAGCGTTAATTTCAGTTAGGCTTCCCACTGTAATGAGACATAGAAAACGAGCCATGAAAATTTCATAGCTTCGGAATTCACAGAAACCAGATTCACATCCAAGGTACACTTCACTTCGGCTGGAAATTTTGCTGCAGGCATGGCTGCAATTAAGGTAGAGGATACGAGCGAGATCCTCACAGCCGAGATAGCTACGTATCCAAAATTCGGTCAACTTACCTTACCGAATGTATGAACTATCCAAGTGCATGCTGAACTTCGCAACTACATAAGTAACTTACTTGCTATTCGATGAACTAAGTAATCAATTACCCAGTTGACCCAACTGAATAACCAATTACATACACAACCAGCCAAGGGGCCGCGCCATAACTCAAGCGGTTAGTCGCTGGCTTCCCACCGCGGCGGCCCGGGTTCGATGCTGGGGTCTGGTCAAGTGGGATTTGTGGTGGACAAAGTGGCGCTGGGGCGCGTTTTCTCCGAGTACTTCGGTTTCCCCTGCCAATCTTCATTCCACCAAATTCTCCATCATCGTAATCACCCGGCGCAGGCTACAAGAGGCCAATCAGTGGCCGCGGTGCAGAGTGAACCCAGTTGGACTCCACCCCCCACTAAACTAATTAAAAAAATTAAAAATTACACAACCAGCCAAACTCAAAATAGTGGTTGAATGGTTAGTAATCTTGTTTCATTTGTCAGAAGGCCCGATACTTGGCCCAGAGACTGATTGTTCTGAAAGTGTTTTCATGGGTTTTCTCAGTTCCAGGGGTACCGCTCAGTTATTCAGTATAGAGGGGGTGAGTTTCCCCACGCACCGCGACTAATAGTCTATTGTACGTCCCCTTTAATTTCTACTGTCACCTTACCGTACAGATACTGGTGCCCGCTATCCTCCCCTTTCTGCCAGCGAGGTCGGCCCTCTACTGGCAGTGGTACCCGATAATTCTCCCCTTTCTGCCAGCGAGGTCGGCCCTCTACTGGCATTGGTACCCAATAACTTCGCCATCTACCGAAGGCATTGGAAACTACTTGGGCGGGAAACATTTTGCCTACTTTTGCTCAGAGGTCTGCTAGAGACATGAGGATCTTTTACGTGCCGTAAATCTACGACACGGGACCCACGGCTTAAAGTCCCTCTCGGAGGACTTGTTCCCCGAATTTTTCCGCCCTTAAAAATTCCACGACCTCCGCCGGGTTTGAAGCCACGTACCTTGAGTCATGAGGTGGGAACGTTGCCCCTAGACTACGGAGGCCGCTTAGGGGTACCGCTGCTCGAGTTGTACCTTAAATAGGCCACGATCGCTTCCTTCCACGCTTTTCAAAATTAATCGTTTGCCGCTGGGAAAGCTCCGGTAGCTACCGAGTTGTGTGTGTTGTTCAGTGTTTGGATGCTTGCGAAGATTAGCACGTATCACCATACTGCCTGTTGATGTGCGTTTCGCAAGCTGGCAAGGAATTATCTTGCTTTTAAATATAACCCGTGTTCGAATTAAGTAAACTGTACCACCCCCCTGCCGCTTCTATTCTTGTGACGCAAACATATTCTGGCGTCATTTGCGTTCGTAATGTAACCTGTGTTACATAACTAGAAGTTTCGTAATCTGTACTCTTCGTCTGATATTGTTGAGCGATTAGCTCAAGAAGGATAAGTTGGGCAGGGCGCGCAACACAGGAAAAATTTGGAAAGGCTTGCACAATTTTTGTAGAAATACCTTAAGGAAAGATACTTAGGCAAAGATGCAAGGATAATATAAAACTATATCTTTTATAAAGAGCATGGAAGTGTGGACCGGATTTGGCTGGCTGAAGATAAGATCCAGTGGAGGGCTTTTATGAACGCCAGGACAGAGTTATTGTTTCTCCCTGTGGCGCTGCAGCCCAAATTTGTGCCTAGGCCTACCTTCATGAAACTCTCCGTTTCACTTCGGTTTACTAGATCTTACACATACGGTAGGACTCCTTGGGCGAGTGATCAGCTCGTCGCAAGGTAGAGGCCTTGCACAAAAACATCCACAAAAACAAAAACGCACAAACATCCATGCCCTGAATGTGATTTGAAACCACGATCCCGGTTTCCGAGCGAGCGAAGACAGTGCATGCCTTAGACCGCTCGGCTACCGTGACCGGCGGATAAAGTTTTAAGCTCATAAATACTCGTACAGAATGTAATTGACTAAGTGAACAAGTTCAGCACCTCTTTTTTTATGGACTTCATTGGTTATACCGGGAATTGGGAGTACGGTAATGCCGATCTAGAACGGAAACCTGCCATTGTTAGGGAACTACAGATGTGTCATACTCGTTGAAAATTCAATGGAAAATAGACTGCATACAGTTGGATTATAACATTAAGATCTAAACGTTAACGTAAAGACGAGACTCCAGTAATATTTAATTATTTTTACTGTTTGCATCCTGTTGCGTAAGTACAACTAATAATACAAATTCAGCCGTCAACGCAAAGTGTAGCCACTTTATGGCCTGTGTATATAAGTAGGAATATAAGGATCTCACGTTGCAATTCAATAATAAATAATGTGTAACTTGAAACACCTGAAGATGAGCATTTAGGGGTCGAAACGTGTAGTGTAACCGAAATTAATAAAAAAAATTGTTGCGTTGACGGCTGAATTTGTAGTATTAATAGTTACGCGTGCTTGTTTAGGGTGGCGATGACCGTTTAGCTCTTGCACGAATGAGCTTCCCAGGCCAACAGTGGCTTTTATGAATGAGTAATTATTAGGTAAGCCTACATAATGTCACCTACAAACGTAATTTAGTGTAAAATGATAAACTATAATTGCGATTTGGGAGGACAGTGGATTAAAGCGGCCGTGACATATTTTATAGGTCTCTTCATTTACCCGGAGGGAGTGGGATAAAACTCGAAAGATAAATCAGGATACTGCGCGATCTGTGACTTGTTAGCGCAAGTTTTGTCTTCCAGGCAAAATAATCTCTCTTGTATCTTCATTCCTGACCTCCATCCTTCTTTTCTTTTATACCTGCATTTTCTTTCCACCTTTCTCTATTATTCCTTTCCCAACCCCTTTACAGTATAATTGGTATATTTCTCTTCCTTGTCTTTATGTTAAAGCAGTTTAGGTAAATATCGCATAGAGGTTTCTGTATGTGGAGGTGTGTGCATATGTTACCGAGTGATATGTCGAGGCTATGTACAACGCCATATGATACTGTGCTTGTAATACATATTGTTACATGTACACCCATTGCTAGGCAACGGGTTGGTAAACGAGTTCCCGCGAAGACAGATTCTTGGTGAACAGTCCGTTTTTAGGTCACGCACCAATAGGACGTATGTTTGTAGCTCGTTGTTGGCAACAATCAACGCGCCAATGAACCGGCGAGACAGCTATCGCGTGATTTGTTTTCAGTATGGTCCGCGCAGTGCCCAGTGCTAAGTAACAACTGTAAACACGTCTACAGTTATAGGTGTGTTCTATGGGGTCCGTGCCGAAAATTTATAGGGGAGAGTGAAGGTCGTTTGCAGTCAAGGCGAAGCCCGGCACAGAAAGTATAAGAGGCTTAAACTTGGCGGCGGTCAGGCATACGACCGTTCAAGTGACTGACTAGACTGCCGTGGTAGCGACTGATACTGGAAATAGGGCGTAATCTGCTGTACTGAGGCTGGACTGACAGAGGCCTTGTATATATTGTACATCAAAGTAGGAAATAAGTGTGTATTGTAAATCTATGTAAATACAGACAGTGGACATATTAAAACAGACTGACTGACAAATGACAGACCCGACCTCTCGTCAGAGAGGGCGCCCCACACAGACAAGACCGTAACTTTCATTCAAAAGAAATATCTGGTCATGAGCCACAGCTGGTGCTCGACACCAAGACAGACTGACCGACCGTCAGTTGTAACATTTTTTTTTTATATCCCATGTTTTATTGTGCAGTCTGTAAAGATACATTTAGCAGAATGGTTTGAAAAGTATCTACGATGTCATGGGGAGAGACACACAGTAGTGCCTCTCCGTGGAGTATGGATAGTCCTGTTGGGGCTGTAGGGAGTGTTCCTAAAGCTAACTTNCCGACCGTCAGTTGTAACATGACTTTGACTTTGCAGTCAGTCATAGCTGAGAAACCGTGAGTCAAGGACTCGAAGCCGTCACTAGAGAAAGCCCAGGAAGGTTCAGCAGTTGAGAGTACAAGGACGAGAATGTAGCATGTCCTCAGTGAATTGTGAATATTAATTGAGTACAGATTGGGACAGAGGAGTACAGAGTGATTGAAGACGAAATAACAAGAAGACTTCATAGTGATTTAAAGCGCTAGATTCTCTGTTGAGATCTGTTGCCAGGAGACGACTAGTGGAAACTTAGAATCCTAGTGCGTGTGCAACGGTGAACTGTAAATTGTGTAAATCAGCGATAGCGCTGTATTAATTGTAATTAAGAGAGAGAGTGTAACCTAAGTGTTAATAAGTCCAATCATCCGAACTAGAACCCGTTATTTTCGTCACGCGTACCATCCTACACATGTCAATATAATATTGTGATCCGCATCTTCGTTGAGCGCTTATATATATATATACAATTTTTTAATGTAAGCCCAAGTTTTATCCGGTCCCTTGAATGTAACGGGCGGGGGAAACCATGCAGAACCGTTTAATTCTAAAACGGAAAGAAAACTGGAAGAAGGCAACGAAACGGAATTCCGTAATTTGCTCCGCGGAATCTAGATCATACGAGGAGGAACATTCCTGTCACGTATGGGAAATAGTTCAGCTCGACCATGGATAAAACATGTGCAGAATATTTTAATGAATTTAAAGAAAGAAGAAAACTGAGCATGTGCTGTGTGAAATTTATGGTTTACATGGCAATGCTATGAGGAATACTACCTGCTTGGATGTGTCTGCCGGACTAAGCTTCATATCACAGAAGATGGCAGTCTGAAATTGTTCTGCTCAGTAACGGTATAGTGTACATATGTAATATAAATATCCCACTTTTATTTAAGGTCGTTGAATGGGATGTGCAGTACTTCTTAAATTTAAACGTTTAAGTGCCGCCATTGAACGAAGATCTGTCTAAAATGCCTAAAAGAATATTCAGTCTCTTGCCGTTCGGTTAGAGACATTTTAGCGAGAGAGTCGTTCCTGAGGAGCCAATGTTTACTCAGTTAGTCGAGAAATTCCCCGTCTTTTGTGTAGCCCGAAGGTTCATTGTTGTGTTCAAAAGAGCCTGATGAATCCAGTCTACAACCTGAAACAGTATTTTTTTTAGGATCGATTTCAGTATCATCCTTCCATATGTGCCTGGTAGTTTTCCAACTGACCTCTTCCCTTCATTGTCGCCTCTACCTCGCGGGCTACATATACCATGTGTAGTATATTTTCGTTTGGGGGCACGCGGTAGCGTAGTTGGTTGAGGAACTATGCTACACGCCGAAAGGTCTTGGGATCGAACCCCGATGAGGTGGATTTTTTTTTCAATTTACGTAATCCTTCCAGCCGCACTATGGCCCTGGGATCGACTTAGCCTCTAACAGAAATAAGTACCAGGAATATTCTTGGGAGTAAAGGGCAGCCGGCGCGTAAGGCTGACAACATTACCGCAGTCTTTCAGCCGATTGTCTAGAAAATGTGGGAACCTCAACATCTCACAACCCTATGGGCCTCCACGGCCTGTTACAGGGATAGCTTTACTTTACTTACATCGTTCTACATGAATTCTGAAACGTGTCAGAATTGTTACTTAACCCTCTGAACCACAGAGTGTTACATATATAATTCGTATATAGGGTGTTTCAGAATCGGTCTGCCATAGTGCAGGAGGTGATTTGGGAGGTCAGGTGGAGGAAAAGGGGTTAATATGACACTAGCTCTTTTTTCCAGTCGTTGAGGAGCTACGGATGGTCTAGGTGCGCGCAGGAGAAAATATTAGTGAGCTGAATTTATTGGCACATTTTATGAGACACCGTTAACTGTTCAAAATATCCGCCACGGCTTTCAGTGCACAGCCTTGCTCGGCTCAGGCAGCAGCCAATTGTATCCGTCCTGGGCGCTCTCGTATGTAAGTATAGCATTCATAATTCGTCGCAAGAGTTCCACTCTGATTGTACTTTGATCTCATAGGCAGTCTCTTTCTTAAGACCCTTAAGATCTTAAGATCTGGAGATCTCGAGCAGCTCCACCAATTACTGAATCTCGTAGCATTGCTTTAAGTAGGCCGTAATTTGACCAAAATACCAAAATCTATTAAATGATGTAATACATTCATGAGGCAATACAGGTAATTAGCAGCAGCCACACTTGTTCCACATGAATGATCGAGCAAACAGATCTTCGGTCAGACCAAACCAAACATTAACTGAGGATTAATGTTGGAAGGGGCTTTCAACAGTCCCCGTGAGGATTTCATGTATGGTTAATTGGTATTAATTACATCCTGATTGATGCGATGAATCGTAAAACAGTATGTAATGAAGAATCCGGCGATATGCAGGTATCCAGTGGCAAAGAGGAAGATTTTAACTCTCTGGTTGAAGAGATGTTGAACCAGCAGACGTTGCAAATGATAAGGATACAAACCGGCATGCATGGTTTCCCATAAGCACGCTGCGGATTCACCAGGGAAGCCTCGAATATTGGTCGTTGGGCTACGATGTACTCGGTCCAGTAAGACCAATTGTAAGAGCAGCAGTTGGGAGCAGTAGAAGGTATGCTTGAGTAGGCCGCTTCATAGCTCAAGCGGTTAGTCGCTGGGTTCCCACCGCGGCGGCCCGGGTTCGAGCGCGGGGTCTGTTCAAGCGGGATTTGTGGTGGACAGAGTGGCGCTGGGGCAGGTTTTCTCCGAGTACTTCGGTTTCCTCTGCCAATCTTCATTCCACCAAATTCTCCATCATAATAATCAGCCGGGGCAGGTAAAGTAGGCCAATTAGTGGCCGACGTGCCGAGTGGACCCAGCTGGACTCCATCCCCCACTCCGTGATTTTAGTCCGCAAGCGAACTATACCGACCGAACGACCGCCGCTTGTCGGCGAAGTTTAGTGCCAACTTTAACGGATAGAGGGTGTCGCGTGGTCAGCGCAACGAATCCTCACGGTCATTAATTTCGGTTTTCAAGACCGGAGCCGCTATTTCCTTGACATAGCTCCTCAGTTATCATCACGAGGCTGAGTGGGCCCCGTTCCAGGCCCACTACTTAGAAAGAAATCTGGTAGCGCCGGGAATCGAACCCGGACCTCTGGATCTGTAGCCACGAACGCTGACCACTAGATCACAGAGGCGGTCCTCCATCCCCCACTGCCTTTAAGAATTCTCTAGGTACCGGTGTTGCCTTGTGCATGTGATTATTCTCTCAAGTTTGAAATCCCAGTCATCTCTTTCGTTGGGCTGAATTTCTTTCAAATGTATGCAGACATGAAGAACGGTAGACAGTATGGGAGACAACTCTACATTCTAAATACTGTATAATTAATGAAATATTAAATTTCATACTTGGTGGTTCATTTCTTTCCTTCATGTTTTGATGTTAGTACCCTAGTACCCATACATATTCTTTCCAGCCTGTTGTGTAAACGCAATAGTGGCCGTATACTCTGGTTATTTAACAATAAAATAAAGGAGACAACATTGTTGGGATTAATTTGTTGTAGATATAATACATCATTGCTGTACGTATGGATCTTAAGATACCACCACCAGGTGGATTAAAATGAGTTTATTTTTAATGGATCTGTTAAATTTAAAGGTAAAGTTTTACCTGTGCTTAACATATTAAGCACTCTGCCATGAAGATATATGGGGGAGTGGATGTGTAGATCCACGTACTCTTGATCTTTCCACTAGTTGAAGGTGAGTGGTCAGTTTCACACCCCCTACCACTTTACACCTGGAAATAAATCTCCGTACCCATTCGATAGGAGGCTGGATGTGTCCCATGGCTCGTGTGGACAACGCGGAGAGGAGAAATATCTTGATTACCGGGACTCGAACTCCGACCTCCCGGCCGTCCAGCCCTTAGCTAGTCGCTGTACCGACTACTCTATCCCAAGCTCCAATATGGATCCATTTCTGACTGCAAAATATTTTCTAGAACCTGGTATATGCCGTTAAGAACCTTTTAAGTTGAGGAAGAGGCTGTGTGTGGTTTCGTGTATATAATATTTGTACTCGTATGTCGATGTGGTTGGGTGATGGAGGGTGTTGTGAACGGCTCACTACTTCTGTTCTTAATTACCAGTCGCGACGGCACATGTATATCTCCAGTTACTGGAGTCCAGTACATGGAGATGTGTGCTCGTACTAGCATCTGGTGAAGTTTCTTGTGTTGTGGTTGTAGTTATTAATTCATTTTTTTAATTCGCTGAGGGGAGGGGTGGAGTCCAACTGGGTCCACTTGGCACGGCGGCCACTGATTGGCCTATAGTAGCCTGCCCCGGGTGATTATGATGATGGAAAATTTGGTGGAATGTAGATTGGTATGGGAAACCGAAGTACTCGGAGAAAACCCGCCCCAGCGCCACTTTGTCCACCACAAATTCCACTTGACCAGACCCGGTATCGAAACCAGGCCGCCGCGGTGGGAAGCCAGCGACTAACCACTTGAGCTATGGCGCGGCCTTGTGGACTGCCACTATGTACGGTGGTAATATCCATGTCAGACAATCGAATTTTGAAATTGTCCTGGAAGCATATAGCAACTTGTCGCTGGGAACACCAAAGTGCACGAAATGACCGTTAAGCGAAATGTTTGTTGTCGTGGGTGCATGGGGAGCCGAACTGTCTGCCAGTGACTCGCGTGAGTCACAGCTTGGAATATCCCGGATGAATTATCGGCAAGCCATTTGCGTGATGCGCGCGACTCCTTTCCCGTTCAGATTTGTACGTGGGATGCCAACTGTGGGAAATACTTGATCGTAATATTCTGTACTTCCACAGCGTGCTGCTGGTTGCTGAGTGACTACTGGAATTTGGAAGACTCTGTCATTCCTTCCATTTTGCTTCTCGTCGTCATATTTATTTTTGGTGTGTTTATTTACAGATTTCCTTGATTTTTTCTTTCTCTGCCTTAAAGGGCATTCTTTTAAGACATAACTGCGACACACATATATCATGCATCTAAGAAACGTATTGATCGTACAAAATTTTGGTCCGAAAGCTTCATGAGAAGACACCAACCCATGGCAACGTTGTGTCATTATCCAGCCAAAGTCATTAAAGTAGCAGTAAATCACCGTGAGCTTTCTTAGAGAAGCTCGGGGAAAATTGGGTGTAGGAGCAACGTAATCTCTACTCTTTATGAAACATTAGTAGGATGCTCAAATCAAATAAGATGAGATGGGAGGGACACATGGCACGCGTGGGAGAGATCAGAAATGCTTAAAAACTGTGGTCGGAAACCCTGAAATGAAAAGTTTTCTTGGAAGACTTAGTTGTAGAAAGGATGATGTTAAAATGGATTGAGAGAAATATGTGTAGCGATGTGGACTGGATTTGTCTGATTCAGGATGGGAGCCGGGGGGGGGGCTTTATGAGCATGGTAGTGAATTTCTCGTTCCATAAAGACGGCGGATTTCCTGGCTAGCTGATTGACTGTCAGTTTCTTACCCTGTGAAATTTTTCTGACATTTTATGACGCTGCCACAGTTATATAGAATTGAATGGTAGGATAACAAGTGAATGATGGATTGAGATTTTTTTTGTTGAAAAGGCAGCCGTGGACTAATTGAGATACTGCCCCTTGCCTAGAGGGACTGAGGAAAAAACATAATTTAGTTCTAATGTCGTGCATGCTGACTGGAATGTTTAATTCATAAATTCAGTTATAACTAAAATGATCACTGAAATTCCATACGTCAGGTTTATTCCGCTATTCTGTTTTTTCTTTACTCATTCAACAGCTCTACTCCATTCCAGAACGTCGTTGGGAGGGTGACGTCAGCAAATGACAATGGAATTGCGGTCCCTTTTTATAGAGATAATTGACCTAACATTGATTAGTGGCCGTTCACCTCGTAGAAGCATATCTGATTCGTTTATACAAATGTTTATACAGTAGAACTTGGTTATAACGTCATCAAAGGGACCTAAAAATAGTGTCGTTATAAACGAATGTCGTTGTAACCGAAATGGGCACTTCCACAGTAGCCTTATGTTAGTCACGTAAAAATCTACCAAAAACCGAGTTAAAATGTTGCATTTTTTAGTGAAATACGTAGTTAAGTACAGACTAACGTAACATTAACGTGGAATTGCCCAAATGTGTAATATCAAAGACATATTACAGCGCTTTTCACTGACAATACACACCGCACTAATACTGTATATTAAAGGTAGGCCTACTCACCAAATTACAGTAGATTACATCAATTGTTGTGCCTTACTGTACCTAGATACGAGTACAGTAATCAGTTATCTTCATCTGTTTCCTGTTACTTGCCCAATACACACTTTCTAAATTACGTTCAATGTCCATATCAGAGAAATTCAGGAATGAAAATGACGTTACATACGAGGTTGATGCATCTGTGCATGTCGTACTAAGCAAGGTATAAAAACAGTTGCTTTATGAGGAATTAGTTCGTACCATTGAATATTTGACGCAATAGACAAGGTGTCGCAGAAACCGATGTTGCTATAACCAAGTTTTACTGTATATGCACGTGGCAAATGGTTTACAAGTCTGATGTTATTACCTGTATGTGCTGTACAAGTAGTAACGGGTCTGTAGTGAATGTTACGTGAATGACTATCAGACCAAATGGCAAACGGTCGCATAGGACCGACTTCAGAGTAATTTGAGAACAAGAAGAAATCCTGACACCAACAACCAAGCAGTCATTCAAGGTAGAATTTAAGAAGAAACTTCATTTGTACAACCAAATTTCCAGCAATACAACAGGGCGCTAAAATTAACGCGAACATCTGTTCAAGTAACGTGGGAAGACTTTTCGTGCTTTTCCTTCATCATGGTTGTAAACCTTCGCATAGACCTCATATTCACCTCTCTTCATAAACCACCCAGTTTTTAACAACTGTGCGGAATTTTATACTGTTCTTCTTGAAGAACATATTCAAGTTGCTTTAGAGATTTTGGAGACGGGAATCCGTTCCTCACTCTAGTCTCCAAAACTGACCAGATAGGTTCAGTGATGTTCAGATCTGGTGATTGTTTGGCCAGGGAAGATGTTGAAGTTCACCTTCATGCTCTTCAAACCTTGAATGAGCAGTTCCAGCTGTGTGAATGGGGGCATTGCTGCCCAAACATTCACAGAACCTCCCCCATGTTTCACTGTTGGAACCAGGCATTCCGGGTTGTAGTCTTCTTTGGGTGTTCTCCAAACGCAAACTCTTCCTGATGTAGGGAGCAGCGTGAAGGACGACTCATCTGACCTTATCGAGAGTGCGTTTCCAGCTGTCTCATGTCCAGGTTTTATGGTCGTGACACCACCGTTTACGCATCTGTGCATTACATTCGGTAATCAGAGGTTTAGCAGTTGCAGCCCTACCGTGGATGTTGGGTTTGTGAAGCCCATGCCGGAGAGTTTATGTGGAAATAGGGCCTTCAGGATGAATATTCAGTTCTGCTGTCCCGTCACCTGTGCTGCAGTAGTCCTGTGAGTTTTCGAAACAGTCCTCAGTGTCCGACGATCTGTTTTTGTCAGTGTTGATTATCGTCCGCTCTTCCTCTTCGGTGATGCTGGCCTCCTATGATTCGTGTATGTCGACATAACCTTAGAAACTGCCGCAGCTGAAACATAACTCGTTTTTTTTAAACATACCTTTACCTACGAATATTTGATAGATAGTAGCCCTATAATACAACATAAAAAGTTCTTTAAAATTTATAACTTTCACTTGTTAAATTTTTCGAAATGATACATATACGTGGAGTCAGTAAATAAGTCACAAATTGAATTAAAACAGCTGTAATGGACGTATAGGTTTTCAATGTGTATCACTAGGTAGCATCACAGTCCAGCTTCATGACAGTCTAGGTAGCAGACGCGCATGCCCAAGTTCAGGGGCTGGTTTCTATAATCAAAATGGCGACCGTTCTTGAGGGTACTACCGAGCAGCGTTCTATTGTGCTTTTTTTTGGGTAAAAGGATTCAGTGCAAAGGATAATCATAAAGAAATGTTTCCTATGCATGGTGGGAAGTGTTTGTCGCGTAAAGCGGTTCACAACTGGGTCGAGAAATTCTCTCAAGGACATTCGAAATTCGCAGATGATGTCCGACCAGGTCGCTCTATTGAAATTGCAACAGAATCAACTGTGCAGCATATGGAAGAGTTGATTCCAGCTTACAGAAGGATGATGATAGTGTCACTAGTGTCACTAGTGTGTTCGCATGGTTTAGCATGCAGCATGATCGTTTGAAGTTCGGGATAATATGCTTACGGCGTGTGCCCGGCGAATGTAAGGGTCGAGAAAAAATGAACTGAATGGGTTTGGCTTTGCAACATCTCTTACTGTATGCAGATGAAGGAAAAGATATGCTTACCAAGATTGTTACTGGGGACGAATCATGGGAGCATCACTACCAACTCGAACCAAGGCGTGTTCAGTGCATTGGTAACATCCCAGTTCACCTCCAACTAGAAAGGTTAAGGTTACGCCATCAGCTGGAAAGGTTATGCTTACCATATTTTGGGATTCTTGGGGAGTGCTGTTAGCCCATTTTCAGAAGCATGGTGAAAATGTGAATTCTGTATCTTATTGTGAAGTTCTGACGTTGGTTGATGTACTATGCTTCAAGGTCACTGGGTCCATTCCTGATGATGTCATTGGATTTTTACATTGAACTAATTCACTAAGGCCTCGGGGTCGACTCATCCCTAACAGAAACGAGTACCAGGAATATTCTTCGGGGTAAAGTGCGGCCAGCGTGTAAGGCCGACAACCTCACCTCCATCCTTGAGCCGATTATCTAGAAAATGTGGGAGCCTCGACGTCTCACAATCGTATGGGCCTCCACGGCCTGTTACAGGGATAATTTTATTTCCATTTTACGGTGGAGTTCTGTTCTAGCTTCGGGATACAGTTCGCAGAAAACCCCTCGACCAGCTGGCAAGAGGGGTACTGCTTGATCATGACAATGTCAGAGCTAGTCAGAGCCTTACAGCCCGGACTAGGCTCCTAGTGACTTTCATCTGTTTCGTTCGCTAAGAAACCACTTCGGTTGCAGACGTTTCGCTGATGACGAAGAGGTTGAAACGGGCGTGCGGAAATGGTTGAGACAACAGTCAGAAGACGTGTATGCTGCGGGTTTCGACGCACTGCATCAGTGTTGTTGGAGGATATGTCGAGAAATGTTCTTTTCTAGGTTTGAATTTCACTTTTTATGTTTTATAAACATTTATGACTTTCTGTAGCTCTGCCTGAGTGCGTCCGGGGGTAGGGGCAGAGTAACATGCTTGCATAGGCACGCCTCTCGAAATCTGCAAACCATCCTATCTTCTCGCAAATGCTATAAACTCAGTGCGCCTCGTCTATCACATCTGTACCGGACTCTTCTAGATATATAACACAAAACGTTAGTCGCAAGGCGAGGAGATGAAGTACAGTTGAGTCTGCTGGAAGCGACAGTTCTCCCGTGGTGAAATAGTACGTGCTGTGAGACGTAAGTTAATGAATGCAGAGTGAATATTGTTGTAGGGTGGAAGTGCGATAGTAGTGAACCTGAATAAACTGGCTTGATTGTGGACAAATTGTAGATACCTGTTAGAATACATGATGCGATGTATAGGATCTGAAACTTTGTGATGCAGTATATTTAACGAAACTGAAGAAAAATACCAGACAACGCAGTGTTATAGCAACAATGGATTTGTATCTAATAAAACGAAATAGTAGGTATGCAAAATCAATTTTTACGCTCTTGAAAGTTGTTTCTGAAAACTACCCTCCCCACCCACCCAATCACCCGTACTCTCTGTATGTAAGTATTTGCGCCTCACTAGCGTCTGAACGGTTGAGTGAATTTTATTCAGTATCGTATTTAAGAGTTAATCTCTGATAGGTTGGCGCTCCATGAATGTGAATATTCTAGCCTCTCAGATACCCTCCACCCGAAAAAGTAGGGTTTTCTTCAAAATGGCTGTACTAACTTTGATTAAATTTCAGACCGCTCTCCGGCGGTCCAGGCATGTGAAATGTCTATTTTCTCGTGATTGGCTCTAACAGTTTTGATTACATTTTGGTAATATCCGGAGACCGTTTTCCCAAATTAATGTCTTGAGGAAAATGGCATTACATGATGCAGCGACCCTTGCAATACCTTAGCACCTGGCAAGTCTTCAGAGTTTCGAGAGGGACGAACTACCCCGGATGTGCTCATGGACGTTTTGTACAAACTGTAGTTTACAAAACGTTTGATAGAGTTAGTCGGAAATTGAAATGGTTAATGTCTTTTTTCGTTACAGTGTTATTTAAAGAAAATTCACAGACAGCATGGAATAGCTCCTGGCCTTATCGTCGGTTATTTCAGAATAATGCATTTCGCAACTTATTCCTGTACTACGGTAAAAGTTACTGATAACGTAATTTCAACTCAACTGAACCCCAACCCCATACAGTTCATACAGGCTACCGTTCAGGAAAGGTGGGACCTGCTTACATCCGGAAAAGAGGTATTGCACAGTGATCCGTCGGTAATTCATGCCGCATTTTTACATTAATCTGTTACTGAATAACAGCGATATTTATTTTAATCTTATTTCTTTTCTTTCTTTTGGCGTATTTAAGTATTTTACACGTATTTGCTGATAGTCTTTTTTAAATTTATCTCATCTGTGGCAGGAATGTTCTTTCTCAGATAAACCCTTGAGACTCATAGTGCGGAACAGAATCATATTAATGCAATAAAAATATTAAGGCAAATATTTCATGTTTATTATGTTCCCTCTCTGGCTATTATAAGTAATTTTACATTTGTTTTCGTTCTCTGTTCTCCGGACCACATATACCGTATTTACGCATGTATAGGCCTCACATTTTTTGCCAAAACTTCAACAGGAAAACTGGGGTGCGGCTTATATTCAAAATATTCGAAATCACACTTCATTTAAAAAAAAAATTAACGTTGCCAAATTTCGGAATAATTTCTACTCCTGAAATAATATTCCAAGAAAATTATTTTTTCTATAATTTCTGCCTGAAAATTGTGCTGCGGCCTATACACGCACGCGGCCTATACATGCGTAAATACGGTATTTTCTAATAACGGCGGTGTCCACCGGATATGCTAACTATAGTTTGCTGTAACCTTTTGAAGCCTTAGAATTCAGAAACAACACCAAAACCGGTGTTCAGATATTGTAATCGTAGAGCATAATGCGCTCGTTATATCCTTGTTTCATCTTTGTTTCTTTCAGCAGTACAAACCAATTTAGTTTTACTAGAGTTGTGGCAAAGATTTTCTGTCTCGTATTTCCAATTCGGATATTATCCGATAATAACCGACCGCATGATTTATGTCCAAAAATACTGAACCGGTGTTGATGAAATTTTGTATAGGAGATCTACATCAAGATTTCAAGCAATTTTAATTTTTGTCCTTATCGGCCACTTTCCATTAATCTCGGATGAAACTATATACATTCTGACTAGCGGCGTGATGTAAAATATAGATTTTGTTAAGGTCTATAGTTGTTACTGAAAACATACGAATTTCGTATTTCCCATCATTTAACTAACTAGCTTCAACATCTCTTCTGCGGTGCAAATATTTAGCTCTCACTTGTACCACATGAGTTCTGTACGAGATGGGTAAGGCGGAAGATGCAAATTGGTCTGTATCTGTACCAATAATAAATGACCATCAGCACCATTAAGACGAAGATTAATGAGCGACAAACGCGTTTGGAAAATATGTATATCGTTCTCATATTTTAGTATCCTTAATCTTCCACTGCAGATTAATTTGTAATTACACGAAAATATGTGGAACGTGGGTGGTAGACTGTTGGGAGAACACCCAGCGGGCCTCATGACGCCTTGCAGTGTTCTTTATGCGGCCCGCCAAAAGCAAATGATACATGACACGCAATTAAATGCACTTAAGTACACATTTTTAGTGTCGTTGGATTCATATGTCGGCACTATATAAAAGTACGTAAATTCTCAGCACGTATTCATGAATTTACATTCTTCAGGTTCATATATATGTGGTATTGTTTTAGTCTGAAGAACCTTCCGCTCATAAACCACGACTGTAGCGGTTCCATTGTAAGTTTTGCCTATTATTATGGCTCTACAGTTTTTTGTTGGGCCTTGGCCGCTTTTTCATTTTCTTAATCTTTCACACAGTCGGTAGGACTACTTGGACGGGGGATTAGCCCGTCGCACGGCCGCTGCCTACACACAGAACAACACAAACAGAATAAACGCACAGAGACATCCATGCCTTAAGTGGGATTCGAAGGTACGATTCCAATGTTTGAGCGGGTGAAGACAGTTCATTCCTTAGACTGTGCGGCCAGTGCGATCGGCACATCTGAACTATAGCAGGCAAAAAGTAAACTGTTTGTTTGAGTTTTGCCGACAGGGTTTGTGAAAATCGGAGCTTTTGATACAGCTGAGCCGTTAATATCTGATCCTAGACCTTTTGAGGTTGAAGTTGCTGTTGCAAAATTGTAAAAGTATAAATCGCCAGAGAGTAATCAAATTCAGACATTATTCAGAAGAACAATTTTGTCTTTGGCCTTGAATATTTTATACCCATCATGCGGATGCTTTCAGGCTCTGAGTTGGTGAATGGGGCAGAATTTAAGCTTCGTGTTTTTTTTGTAGTTGTATGTCGGCTTGCACACCCTTTTATATTTTTTTTTTACCGTTGGTGTGGAAGGAAACCCATCCACGAGCAGGAACTCTATGTGGCCTCATTGCGCAACGAACCGACAGCATTTTACTGAATGATCTATCGAGGAGGCAGTGAGCTGTAATTACTTGGCTTCGTTATGAAAACGTAGTCACTTACGTTGAGTTCACTGATATTCATCTTTTAAACTAAAGGCAACGAGCCATAAATACAGCCTATATTGACTAACACGTTCAGTTCTTTTTGGAGAGAATTATAGGAATATGACTAAACAACATTACAAGAAGCTGGGAGATGTTACACGATTTCATTTTTCTTCAGCTTTTTAACCCTATACATACGTCAAATAACTGCGACACTGTTAGCATAGCCAGAACGGCAGCTCAGACGTATCACGTTAAACACGGCCCTGCACCAGGTCAGTTCATCTACTTTCACAGTCTTGTTTCCTTAAGATCTTTGTTAGCGTTACAATATTTCCTCGGTCTTCCAAGTGATCGTTTTCTGAGATCCTTCCTTACTAAAACTTGGCAAGTACGTGTAAGTGCCTTGTATTCCTAATCTTAGCTACGATCATAGCATCCAGATTTCACTGTTCAGCAAAATTACAATTAATACATAGGTCGGATAAAAAGTAGTGGCAACGCCTCAATAGTTCTGAAATGACTTTATTACCTGAGGTAAACACACTTACATTCCTTCAATATAATTGTCCCCCATGTGTACCACCTTCAGCCAAATTTGTGGAAGGCGTCGTACACCATCAGCGGTGCTTTCTTTGTGGTCCGTCCCGAGAAGTTATAACGGGGACAGTTGAAGCAGTGAGTGAGCCAGCAAGTTCAAGGAATGGAACTGCTACATGTTTACAGCCAGACAGCAAGTCAGCTACACCAGGTCTTGATTGGATTTACTGATTTGAATGAAACGTGTGTTGGACAGAGTGGTTTCTTACAGACTTCACTTTACGTAGTGTGTTCACGGTCAGCTCCCGTTTGGCGAACGTGATATCGGCGAAGTTTGCCGCAAAGACGTGGTTGTGCGCAGTGCTGTGCGAAACAACCAAGCAAGCGGTGAATTTGAATGTACACCAAGACGGTGGACGTCCCAGTACCGATATTCTGGAAACACTGGACAAAGAAGCTGGTATCGCTTAAATTTCAATGTCGTGCAATCACGAACATATACCAAGAACCAGATTCCGTAGTACAACAAGTACGTAAGTGCTCATTGACATAGATATTCTTGCCGGATGCACACCGGTTAAAGTGGGGGAAAGCTCTGAACGGGCCTCTGTTGTGAATACTGCGGAGGAGAACAGGGCAAACTTTGGTAAAGGTCTAGATGGGAAGCAGCTTTTTAGTGCTATTTACTGCATGTACGGTAACACTGAATGAACTGAAGGCCGTCTCTAAGGTGAGTGCACAGGCAGGACACAATTGTGCAATGAACAAAACCTCAGTGGAATCAGCGGCCCAGGATGACGACTTCCGGGAGTAAAGAGACGCAAGAGCCAGGTCTCTAATGATGCCTCACAGACAGCTAAGGAGTCGACTAAACCAGTTGCAACATCCTCAGCTGTGAAGATGCCTCCAAAAGCAATGTCAGCTCGCAACTTCTTCGAGCCTCTCAGAAATATCGACATGGACACGGAGACTACTGGAGCAGAGCAGGAGGCTCCCAGAAAATCAGATAGGCTGCCGCCAATAGTGATGACTTCTACTACAAACATCAGTCGAATCCAAAGCGACTTAAAAGAACATGTGAAAGCAGAGTACGAGTTCCGAAACACGCGAAATGGAAACTGTATCATAACAAAAGATAAGGCGGACTATTCAGCCATGAAATTCTATCTGCAGGAAAATAATTTCCACTGTTTTACCTTCTCCCCAGATCCCGAAAAGCCTATCAGAGCATTAATCCGTCACCTTCCCCCATATACGCCAGCAGAGGATTTTTCCGACAGCTGTGGGTACTTAAGCTTGTCATCAACGTGAGGCAAATAACGGCCACTCGAAGAGCACCAAATGGACAAACCCATATGGAAACCCTCTCTCTGTTCCTTGCTACCTTAACAAAAAAAATCTCAAGAGATATTCAAGCTGACTAGCCTTAACCACTTACACAGAGCTCAGACTGGTCTTACGCATTGCTACAACTGCCAAAATTTTGCCCATATCTGGGCCAAGTGCAAGCAACCCCCTCGATGTTTCTGACGAGGTGGTGGCCACCTGCATAAATAATGCCCCGAAAAGACGAATACGGAATTACGAAGAGCTGCTGCAATTGCACCCTAGAAGGCGGAGAGAAATCTCATCCAGCCTCACATAAAGGCTACAGCCATGTGAAAGTAGAAGAGCACTACGAACTCCCAAGGGATTCTCTGGGAGGATGGTGTTCTCTAAGTTCACGTCACCAGGACAGTCCTACACTCTGCACTGCGTCAAGACACTCATCACCAGCATGTACAGGCACTGCAGACAGATGGGAAAAGCGTGTGGCACCCGTGCAGCAACATCTGCCACAACAGGAAATTCAGGAAACAGGTCTGTCATTACAGGCTCCCAGTTCGCACGTTAAAAGTAGCCACTCCAGTGCGACTGGTCATGACAGAGCTCAGCGAAACTGTGTCACATTAAATTTCAACAATAACATATCTATGACTGCGGTCTATGACTGCGGTATTCTTGGATATTGTACTGCCTTCGCTCGCTTGGAAACCGGGATCGTGCGTTTGAATCCCACTCAGGGCATCGCTGTTTAGTTTCTGTGTTTGTGTTGCGACGAGCTGATCACACGCCCAAGGATTCCTACCGAATGTGTAAGATCTAGAAAAACCGAAGTGAATGGAGAAGTTCATGGAGGTAGGCCTAGGCCCACTGGGGCTGTAGTGCCAAGGAAAAAAAAATACTTGGCTTCAAAATTATTGGTTATTCCCATGTTTACTGCAGTCAGATATTGACACGACGCAAAAGTTTCATGATAAATTGTACGAAAATTAACATCCTTAAAATTAATGTAATATATTTTAGCCGTAACACAGTCCCCATTTTAATTACTACAGTGATGATATTTTAATCATACGCATTGGCCGTGTAAAAGATTTTGGTGTTATGTTGGATAGTGAACTTTATTATCATCGGCATATTGACTACGTATATTGTAAATATCAAAATTGCAAGGAACTACTGGTTTCGTTATGTATAATGTTTCTTCTCTCGATAGTCTAATAGTTTTATACTTGCCTTGCTTGCTTACTTACTTACTTACTTACTCATGGAGCTGAGCCCTTCTGAAGGAGCCGCCAATTCTGCAGCTACTCAAGAATTTCCCAGCATTTTATGGAACCCGAAGGTTCATTACCGTGTTCACAAGAGCCATCCACTGGTTCCTATCTTGAGCCAGATCTATCCAATCCATACCATCCCATCCTATCTCTCTAAGATCCATTCTAATATTGTCCACCCACCTACGCCTTGATATTCCCTGTGGTTTCTTTCCTTCTGGCTTTCCCACCAATATCCTATACGCATTCCTCGTCTCCCCCATTCGTGCTACATGACCTGCTCACCACCTCATCCTCCTTGACTTGAATACTTACCTTAGTTCAGTCAAAGTTTGAGTATGACTCTCACCACAATTACGTTACTTGTTACATTATGAAATGTGCAGAACAGTGCGCAAGTACATGTTTAAGTCGATTTATTCAGTCCAGTTTTCCGCGAAATTGTTATTTCATTTCGAATCCTTTGACCTTTAGAACATTCTATTCCATTCGACGACGTTTTTATGGTTAATAAAGAAATCAGAGACTTCACGTTTCCTGTGAATATGGTTTCAAGATATGGTTCTTCAGCAAGTTGTGCTACTGATGCAGACAGCATCTGCCGCTTTCGGAATATTTATCATAAAATCGGTACTTCCCTTGAGGAATCTTTCACCTTTCTTGAGACTCTTTATTTCTTTGTTATAACTAACCTGTTACTTTAATGGTTTTAATTTATTTTAGTTGTATATGTGTTTGTAATGCGTGCCTGTTAAGGTAAGCAATTAAATAAATAAAAAATGGAAATGATCATCATAATTTCTTATTAATTGTATTTATCTTTGACCTGTAACTGGCGTTATTGCTGTTGCCAAGCACTTCAATAAACGAATTTAACCGAATTACTCTTAAAGCAGTTGTGCTGTTCGTTGACTCATCCCTGCCTCTTCAGCGGAAGTCTTCGGCGTCTTATTCAGTCAGTATGAACGTCGTCGCTAATTTGGGGAGTCTGTCTCTAAGGAATGTGGCATATCTTTTCCAAAATATTGTGGCTCCTTTCATACACGGATTTCGGTTCGTTCCACGAATTCTATCTCAGCGGCTCCATTTCTGCCGATCGCAGTGGCCGCGCGGACTAAGGCATGAAATGTCTTCGCCCACTCGAACACTGGGATCGCGGGTTCGATTCCCAACAAGGCATAGATGTTCGTCTGCGTTTATTCTGTGTTTGTGTGTAGGTAGGGGCCTTGCGAGTGCTTGATCCCCCGTCCAAGGAATTCTACCGACTGTCTAAGATGAAGAAATTGAAGTGAAACAAATGTTTCACGGATGCCCTATGCTCCAGGAGGGAGCAACAGGAATAGATAGATATAGATAGCTCCAATTCTAGATTCGTCTTTGGCTATTTCAGTACCAAAAGGTAGAACTGGTAGAGGTTTTCCTCAGGTTTGATTGTTGAAATACGTTGATGGACTTTCTTTTTAAATCTATACAGTATTTTCAGCTATTGTCATCGAAATCATACAGTGGAAGAACATGACTATCTGCACTGCATAGAATTCTCCATTTTGTAGCCCATAGATCGAATATGGGTATCGCCGTGTTGTCGCTGCGGACTCTCGCTGCTGATCATGAGGTTTCCATAAACAAATAAAGGGCGACTTCTGAGGTGGGGTTTGCCCGGTAATAAAGAGAAACTTGGTATAATTGGGAGCAGAGTATGACAGACGTATGGGAGGGAGATTGTTGCCGACAATATTGATCGCCGCCCTGGTACAGAGGACGGAGCTAGTAAAAAAGGTTGGGTGGGGTGGGGGATGCGAGGTTACTTGATGTTTCTTATTGAGGAAGCATATGTCTGTCGGTCTGCCTGCCCCATAACCCAAGTTGTGTAGGTCGATGTCCCAGATCTTTCTGTCTGACAAACATTCCGGAACCAACCTCTGCAATCTAAAGGACTGGGTTCGAGTCTGCTACAGTACTGTTGGTCATGCATATTCCATGTGTTCCATACTATTTCTCAGTTACTTTCAACGAATCTCACATAGAATGAGAGATGAAACGGGTGGGGAAGAACCAGCAGGCGATTATACATTTGTCAGTGTAAGGTGGAATGAGAATCAAGAATTAGGTACAGGCTTTCTTGTGCATAGAAGAACTCATACCAGCAGTTAAGTGGGTGGAGTTCGTTAGTGATAGGCTGACATATATAATGCTAATTTGTAGATGGTGTGGTATATTGTTTTGAACATCTTCGCAAACTATTAAATATTCTGTGTTAGTACTTGGCTCTTATTTGAGGCTAGAAGCATGACCTTAAGTCAACTTTGTTGACCCTGTTGAAATTTTTAGTCTGAATTCTGTCACTTGGTGTTCTGACTGTGCTACCACCTTCCATGAAGTAAGTAAAGCTATCCCGGCCGTGAAGGCCCATAGGGTTGTGAGACGTTGAGGGTCCCACATTATCTAGACAATCGGCTCAAAGATGGCGGTAAGGTTGTCAGCCTTACGCGCCGGCCGCGCTTTACTACCCAGGAAAATTATTTAATTAATTCCTTGTACTCATTTCTGTTAGAGGCTAAGTCGACCCCAGGGCCATAGTGCAGTTAGGAGGATTAGGTCAATTGAAAAAAATCCAATGACCTCATCGGGACTTGAACCCCGTCACCTTCCGGCTTGTAGCATAGCCCCTCAAACAACTACGCTACTGCGTGCCCCCACCACCTTCCATAGGAATGGCAATAGCTTTCTGATTGTATTAAGAGCCAGCTCATGATCTGGTGATTCACTACTTATCACAAATTGTTGTGGATATAGTCAGAAGCGTTAGTCATCTCCTGGTGGACAAAACCTGATCAATGTATAAGTATTTCTTTTGATAACACAGGTCTTGTGTATGTGCAGCAGATTCGCATTAGAGGCCGTTAAGCAATTGAATTTTGGCTACATTTTGTACTGATGATCTACACTAAGAACTGTCACGAATCTTTAATATGGTTTATACTGGTCAGATATAAGCCCTGCTTTGTATTAATTCAGCGTTTACATCCACGGTCGTCCTTATCTTTCCAGTGTTTCGTGGATTTCCTGGAGCATTGTCCATCATCAACAGCAGCAGCAGAGCCCTCCTTGGATAATTATTTTCACCACAGTAGCTATGTACTCTTGAACAAAGATAATCTGTATACCAGTTGTGCCACTCAAGCTCTTCTGTTTGAAGTTCAGATGACTGGCAAATTTACTTTAATAACGCCCTCCATCTCGTTCGG
Source organism: Cryptotermes secundus (assembly GCF_002891405.2). Classification (NCBI taxonomy): domain Eukaryota; kingdom Metazoa; phylum Arthropoda; class Insecta; order Blattodea; family Kalotermitidae; genus Cryptotermes; species Cryptotermes secundus. Next base: position 1,108,563 of record NW_019734322.1, read on the forward strand.
TGTTTCATAGTTACAGGCGAGCAATGGCTTCTGTTGTACAATCCCTGAACCATTTACACCAAAATGATGATTTAAGTGGTCCGTGACAGGTTTATAGTATCTAGGAGCATGTTTCTCTTCATGGCGGATAAAAGCTCTTGAACTCATGGTCTTCCAGTAAAGGCCTGTCTCGTCCACATTGAAAACAATATCAGATGCATATTCACCTTCCTTCACGAGTCGCTCGAAGTGCCTGTTCGTCGGCACTGACAGCCTGACCTGTTCATCTTGAATTGTAAAATTGAGTTTGCTATATGAAATCAGCGAACCAGTTTTTGCTTGCCGTGAAAGTGTCCTCACCCCCTACATTTTCTTACATGCCAACGAACAAACTGTTTGCTACTTGTACTTTCATTTGACTCATCAACCCACAATGAGAGTAACTATTCCATTTTTCCAATCACAGGACCACGTGAGTATCTAAGTACTAGTTTTCTTTCTTGCAGTTCCCATCTTCTTTTTACTTTTATCAGCATTTGTTCTTGATTGTTGTTGCAGTGGAGGGAGCCATATTTAGATCCCTACGAACAGCAAGATGTGATTGCCCAGCCTCCATTCTTCTAATAGCTTCTATAGTTCTTTTTCGAATGTTGTAGATCTTTGTGGTCTTTAACCACATTTCCACTGGCAGTTAAGCTGTCAATCATACGGCTAGACGTGGTTCCACTTTTATTTTTTTTGAAAATACGAATTTATAAAAAAATCAAAGGCATAGTATTAATAAACTCTAAAAGTTTGTGACGAAGGTAAATTGCTATAAGTAATAAATTTCTGGACAGTATCCACCGTATTGTCTATTTAAAAAAAACTGTCCTGTTTCTTTTTAAAACACAACGGTTCGGAGACTATCTCCGATAGGGGCTAGCTCTGTCTGTTGGACCCAACTGAGTAGGTTTTACCTGAGGACGGAGACAGAATCCAATCTCCGAAACGCCGTGTTTTCAAAAGAAACAGGACAGTTTTTTAAAAATAGACAAGACGATGGATACTGTCCAAAAACATATTACTTGTCACAATATTAATCTACTCGTATACGATAAGCCGCGATGACGTACATTGTACTGTACAGACTGGGCATATACAGTGTATGCCCAAATGCAGTGTTGCCATGAGGAGATGCCCAGTAGCGCTGTGCTGGGACCTTTGCTGGAAGCGACAGCACGGTATAGAATTTTCCAGAAATTTGGGGGGGGGGGGGGGGACAAAGAAGTTGCTAGAAAACTTTCGAACCGGCGGATATTCAAATCCGCTTATATCAAACCGTTGTAAACCAAGGGCCCACTGTATATATTATCACTGAAGCGTGTAACTGCTTTATTTGTATTTCATAGAATGTCTAGGTATTTTATGTATTCATGCAGTTATTTCGTTATTAATCGTTCAATTAATGTGTGGAATATGTAGGTGTTCTCTGAAATGGTGGATTTTCACACTTGAATGGTAACGTACCCATTTTAGGCCCTCTTTTTGCATACGTTCTTCCAGCATGCAATTCCATCTTAAACGTGGACTCTCGAGATTCTGTATTACATTTGATTTTGGGGGGCACGCGGTAGCGTAATGGGTTGAGGCTGTATGCTAGAAGCCGGAAGGACGCGGGTTCATGCCTGAGGAGCTTATTGGATTTTTTAAAGTAACCTAATCCATCCAGCCGTACTATTGTCCTGGGGTCGACTCAGCCTATAACAGAAATGACTACCAGGAATCTTCCTGGGGTTATAGGGCCGCCGACGCATAAGGCTGACAACCTCATCGCCTTCTGTGGGCCGATTGTCTAGAAAATGTGAGAGCCTCGACGTCTCATAACCCTGTGGGCCTATACGGCCTGTAGCAGAGATAGCTATACCTTAACCTTATACCATTTGATTTTTTAGGATAAAATATTATGGACAACGATGACGTATTACATTCATTCAAGTTGTAGTCTTCTGCGGCGTGACATCATGTAGTCTCGCTGGTGGAGGAATATGGTGCCTCCATATTCGAACTTGAAATGTGTAGGTTGAGGAATTGGCTCAGCTGTATAGGCAGGTTGCAAGGGAGATGGTCACTGACACCCAGTCTGAACAATCATGTCCACGTATATATAATTCATTGCCATTATTCAGCTGGTTTACATAATTTGGACATGAAACCGCCGACAGATGTTTTGTCTTTACTGTGAATGAAGTGGTTGTGGGAATGGAAGAATGAACAAGCAGAAGATCCAAGTATTGCAAAGAGCATTTTCATTTTTATCTGCTTTCATTATTTTATAAGGAAATATAGACTTATGGTATCGTGTTTATGAATCCACGTGCCCTGTGTCTGCCCCCGTATTCCTATAAATAACATTCGAAACACTTTATACTTTATATGAAACTTAATAGGGATATTTTATCGTTATAGACTGCTTTACCTTCGTAACTGGTCATTTCCTGCCATCAGTTGTACCAACATGGCGTCCATGCAGATTTATTATTTTCTTATTAAATAAAAGTAAAATTATTCATTAAATCAGTTTCAGGATTCTTTTTATAGATCCAGTGTTGCTGCATACAATGCAAATTGTAGTAGTGCAACACTTTTTGTTTCAGTTGGTGTGCACCCATGCATTACTCTGCCAGGGTGGCCATGGCTCGTGATATCAACATCTAGTGGTACGTAATTATAAGCACCAGACTTCCAGCTGAGCAGCCAGCATGGGGAACAGCTGTCGTAAGCGAGAACAGCAGCCAAGTAAGTATACTAACATGATGGCTGTAGGAAAAGTTTTGTCAAGTATGACATACACACCCTCTATCCGCAAAAGTTGGCACTAACTTCGCCGACAAGCGGCGGTCGCTCGGTCGGTATAGTTCGCTTGCGGACTAAAATCACGGGAGTTTTTTTTATGAGGTTCTCATCCTCTCTTTACTAGCGGGTCCTGGCCTCCTCCATAGGCTCTGGAGGTTTCGTAAGAGTAGATTATTCCGGGGCGGACTTGTTAGCCCCACGCTCAACCCCCAACCTGGAGGACCAGAGACTACACTTCGTCTGGCCCTTAATTAAAAACAAATTGGGGAATGTGGGGAATATGAATAATGCTGTCTTCTGGGATGTTATACCGTGTAGTCTGGTAAACGTTTACTGACTATTGGAGGAATGTACTATTTTTTTTATTGCTAGTAGGGTGGGACAAAGACCCTTGTACTGCGGCCACATCTGGCCTATTGTATCAGCCCCAGATGATAGGTGAGGGTGATTGTGGAGCAAATGGTGGAATGAAGATTGGCAGGGGAAACCGAAGTACTCGGAGTAAACCTGCCCCAGCGCCACTTTGTCCATCACAAATCCCACTTGACCAGACCCGGGATCGAACCCGGGCCGCCGCGGTGGGAAGCCAGCGACTAACCGCTTGCCTGGAATGTACTGGTTGCGGTACTCCTTTGAAACATCGCGAAACTTACACCAGACTACGAAGTGCAACAACTCTTCAGCCTTTATTGTTTGCATCCTGTTGTGTGTCACGATTTCGCATTTTGGCCGTCAGCACAAAAATTTATCAAAAATTAAATAAATCTAATATCACTGTGTTACATGGGTTTTATTTAGTGACTGCTACATGTTTCGATCCATATTTGGATCATCATCAGGCAGCATTCATAAGTACGTCACTCGTTATTCAATTATCCAAATATGAATCCATATGAGTGTTAATTGTTAAAATCGTTACGACACATGTAATTCTGGCTAATATTTGTTATATTTTGTCTCGTCGTTATGATGTTAGTTTTCAGGTTTCTTGTCGTGTATTGTAGATGATGGTATCTTCCGGGTTCCGTTAAAATGTTTTCTATCTGAAAGTAAATAACGTGCAATAGCATAATCTAAGTTTTGAGCTATATATATATATATATATATAT
>NW_019734322.1:1113177-1180767 GCF_002891405.2 Cryptotermes secundus
AGGATAGATAGATCTGTAGAAATTTATGCCACGAAACTAAACTCATAACCAGGTCCATGACCCCACGGCATGGAATAGAAAGAAGAACTAGTAACAAAAACTAATAGTGTCTAACTAGCGTCAACAGTGGAGTAAATCACGTCTATCTAATTTAGAACTTAATAGAAATGAATAAAGCATATATCACGTCATACAGATCTTCTATGTGAATTGGTGACTTCATTGCTGATAATGGGGATCCAAATGGGAGAAAAGTCCAAACTGGGTTGGCTAATTGGGTTGGCCGAGCATGCCATATGGGCCGCTTCCTTGTATTTCCTATACCTGATGTGGTATGCCATTTTTGACAAGTATCAAACAGCTTTTCAATATGTAAAAAGAGAGATTATACCAGAAATTATGTTAGAAATAGCAAAACATTGCATTTCCTGCAGTCTGCTAATTTATGTCTGCGTGAGACTTCTTGTCTTCTTGTCTGTTGGAAAATTGTCTTTACAAAAAATATTTCTACTAAAATTTTAATATTGATTTTAATATCAATTAGCTCTAAAAGTTGAGGGGCTGCATGTTTGACACAGCTTATCTAGACAATCGGCTCAAAGATGGTGGTAAGATTGTGAGCCTTACGCACCGGCCGCACTTTATTCCTCAGTCAAATTATTAAATTAATTGCTGGTACTCATTTCTGTTGGAGGCTGAGTGAATCCCAGGGCCATAATGCGGCTGGAAGGATTAGGTCAACTGAAAAAAATCCAATGACCTCATCGGGATCCGCGACCTTCTGGCTTGTAGCACAGCCCCTCAACCAACTATGCTACATATATATTAGTGATTTTTGAAACATTTTAATGAACATTTTAGTGAATTAAATGTGTATTAGTGTCACCTAAATCTATATGATATTGTTGCATTATAGACGAAGAAGGCTACGAGGGAGACACGTACTTCAATGAAACAGGATGCTGAAATATAATATTATGAAATTGATATTCATATGTTGAGTCTGGTTATTGATTTATGAGTGAACAACATACAGCAGTAATGTGGTATGCATAGCTCATTAGTTCTAAGTGAAAATTTGTTGTATATGACTTTCTCACTGATTGAGAGAAGTTTATAAGAGATAACACAGCTAACTCTTTGGAGGAAAAGTCTTTGTAAGAATATGATAGTTGCTTAGTCAAGAAATCGCTTGCTTTTATGGAACCTGAAGGTTCATCATGTTCACAGGAGTCCGCCTTTTGACCCTATCTGAAGTCAGATGCATCCAGTCCAAACCGTCATACTTTCTGTATTCTTAGATCAGTTTTATATAATATGTCACATATAGGGGTTGTGCGTGACTTATAAGATGGGTTTTGCATTGGATGATGGGATTTATTAACATTTTATACATTCACACAGTATGGGCTACAGGCAATTACAGAGCTATCGCCGGTTTACACACTTAACAGTTGACCGTTGTGCACGCATTAGGATTCTCAGTCTTCACTGGTCGTATCCTGGAAATGGATTTATCACAGTCTCACTGTAACTTCAAATCACATGTGAAATCTTCTTCTTACAATGTAATTCCTTTCTTGCCATTTCTTCTCCGTCACCCTTGACTGCCATCTCCAGAACTCAAACGAATTCTCTTCTGACTACTGTTCTGTACTCCCTCTTTCTTCTTCTACCCCTGTCCTGCCTAAAACTTCTTATAACCACTTTGCACGGACCCCATTGTCTTCTGTTGTACAGAATGCATGTTTACTGGTCTGTTACATAACAGTGAATGCCCTCCTGTTGTTGAGCACTTGTGTTGCGGGAATGTTTTTACGAACCCTTTGCTTAGCAATGGGTATGCACGTCACAATATATTTTATTATATCATTGTTATCTTCCAATTTATGCCTAGGGCACCAAAGGGGCACTTTTTCTGTAGGTTTTCTAACCAGAATTTCTTATCCACGTATCTGTGCTACATCATTAGCCCATATTTTTCTCCATGAGGTATGATATATACACATAAAATAAGAAATAAATATATTATATATATAATTTCATATAGCAGAGACCTTCAGAAACTGGTAGTTTCTCAACTAATCAAGAAATGTTCTGCCTTTTATGGAACCCAGATGTTCATAATAGTGAAGGTAAACATGCAGGACACTTAAATGTATTGTCACACATCAGTGACTACACACGAGCTTTGGATTGATAATTGGACTTGTTGGATGCTTATAACTCGTAACTACAAATAGTCGTACCACTACCGTTACGAGTCACCACTGCGAACACTAAGTCTTCTTAGTTTATCTTCACTACCCATTGCTCGCATATGGTTCCAAACAATGTAGATTTTTCTGCTGGCTACCATCTCACAACTAGTCAACTGTTGACTCGGCTGGTGTCCTCATTATACAGCGTTGGCATGGACCACATAGATAACATTGCTTCCAATTCCTATGCCATTGCTTGTTTTTTGTTCCTGCGGAAGTGTCTTCATCTTGTTACAAAGTAGCGGCTGTCTTCGTCAGTCATAATGTCACATTGTTCCCTCCTTAAGACTGCTCATCCCGAGTAGCCTGTAGGCTCATCACTATTTCTTCTTCCACCTGAGAGGTGGCCGGCTCCTCCACATTATCCTCTTACTTGTATATTGGAGTCTGATGGAAGATCTGACTTTCAGCTTTATGTTTCTTTATGCTTCGTTCTCTTATGCCGTCGATGACTTGCTTGCCTAGCTCCCTACGAAAGTGGTTGAAAGTGGTTCTCGTGTACTGCAGGAGAGGCACTGCGGGTGGACTGTTCGATGGTAGTGGCGTCTTTCTGGATGGGTTCACAATCGTCTTGGGTCCATGTTTTCAGATGATTGTAGTACTCTACGCCAATTGTTGGTTATATAACCTCAGCAAGGATTGTGTACAGAACCACTTCCAAGAATTCCTCTATTGTTGCTTGCATAATTGTTGCTGTGTAAATGTGTTTATCGAGTCATTACTAAGCAATGGGTGGCTTTGTTATTTGTCATGTCACGGTATATACTTATTCTAATAAACATTAATTTGGTTTGAACAGTATTACTTAAGATAAACTTACAGACCAGTATGGATGTGTGATGATTAGGTCACTGATAGACGTTTATGGCTGAGGTTTTGAACCAGGTGGCTGAGAAGTCACTGTGTTATGGCTGTTGTGGAAGGCATGAAACAACATGGTATGAAGATGACAACTGCCAGTCAAAGAGATGAATGGAAGGTGGCCAAGATTGATAAATTACATGTGGCTTGGTATGTTCAGGATGCAGAAGTTCATTATGCACTCCAAAATAGAGATATTAATTTATTAGTTATATTAACATGAAAATGTGTGAATTGAATGTTTCAGAGCAAGGAGTTTGTTTACTGTTCAGCCTTATCTGATGTATGTTGAGTAACTTGTCCTGATGCATGTGTGTGATGTTATTTTTCAGGGTATGTGCTCTTTGACGTTATGTGATATATGTTGTGCAACTTGTCTTAATGCTTGTATGTTGTATTCCTCATCAGGATGTTGTCCTGGTGGATACAAAATGCATGATGGGTTGGACTCAGATGGTATCCATCACAGCAGTGGTGGTGATCCTCGCTACATACCTGATCCTAACCGACCCCTTGAAATGCGGAAGAGACAAATCGGAGACATAATCCGCATAACAGCTACTCCATGTACGTTACAGTGCTTTGAATTATTCTGTGCTTGTAATATTAGGTTCATGCAGTTGTATGTACAGGGGATGGACAAAAATATGGAAACAAATGCATGCCTGAATTGAAGTGTTTATTTTAGCGATGTTTGTAGGTGACGCTGTCTTATCTGCCCAATACCACTGCCTGTACAACCTCCACAATATGTTGTAAGCTTCATTTGTTGTCGAGACATTGTTCTGTGCAGTTTTTAGTGCATGTCAGAGCTAACAGAATTCGAACGCAGGCAAATTGTTGGGGCCCGTATGGTGGGTGCTTCTGTAACCAAGGTAGCCGAGGTTTTTGGTGTTTCATGAGGCACATTATCCAGGATTATGACCTCATACAGGAGGACTGGAAAAACTGCATCCAATAAACACCAGCATGGATGGAAATGTGTCTTGAGTGATTGAGACAGATGAACATTGCGTAGGATTGTGACAAAAAATAAGAAGACTGCAGCTGCAAAAGTGGCTGCTGAACTGAATGTCACACTCACAAACCCTGTCAGCACCAAAACAGTATGAAGGGAACTCCACAAGCAGGGTATTTCTGGACGAGCTGTAATTCCAAAGTCACTCATCAGTGATCAGAATGCCACTAAGAAGAGAGTGTGGTGCCAAAGTCATAAAATCTGGAATATGGAGCAATGGGAGATGGTCATTTGGTCGGATGAGTCCACCTTCACACTGTTTCCGACTTCTGGCCGAGTTTACATCTGGAGAACGCCATCCCAAGCTTACGATCCAGATTGTTTGCTGCCAAGAGTGAAACATGGCTGGGGTTCGATCATGGTATGGGCACACATATTGTGGTATTCTGTCAGACCCATCATTACCCTGCAAGATCACGTCACTGCCAACGACTATGTGACCATTTTGGGCGACCAGGTCCATCCCATGGTGCAAACTTTGTTCCCCAATGGCGATGCCATTTACCAAGAGCCAACAATGCATGTGTTCACATAGCTCACATCGTCCAGGACTGGTTCTCTGGGCACGAAGATGAAGTGTCACGTCTGCCATGGCCCCCATAATAGCCAGATATCAATATTATTGTGCCTTTGTGGTCTCTTTTGGAGGACAATCTGCGTGCACGCTATCCACCTCCATCATCGTTAACGGACCTCGCCAATATTTTGCAAGAAGAATGGTACAAGTCTCCCTTGCAAAACATACAGGACCTCTATTTATCCATTCCAAGGAGACTGCAAGCAGTTCTGCAAGCAAGAGTTTGTCCTACACCATATTAGTCATGGTAATGTGTTTTTTGTTGGGTGTTTCCAGATTTTTGTCCATCCCCTGTATATTGGAAGTGGAGTCATACAGGACATAGTAGCTTAATATTTTGTGTTACTATTTCACATACTAATCCTGCCACAGTGCAGTTTTACATATCACAGATGACATTTGGACAGAATGAATACAGAATATATGTTTTATGAGATGAGGTCCTATTATCCTACTCCAGAATGATCTAAGTAGCATGTTTTATTACATATTCTTTCAAAGTGCATTAAATAAATGCATTATGGGAAGAGGTGTCCATACTACTGTTCAGTGTTGTGTTTTGTTTCCAAAACTACTTGATGTATTTTGATAAAATTTGGTGTTGGTCTAAACATTCATTTGACAGGTGAATTTTGTTCACTTGTATTGGTCCAGTGTCACCCATACTTTAAACGAAACAAATAAAACTCAATTTTTTTTTCAGAAAGCTTCATAGAGAATATTGGTACATAGCATAAAATACGTATCTAATTAAGATCCACAAGTTTTAATTGGAACACTTTTTGGCATGTTTAGTATTTAAGGGTATCTAATTTTTGACTTTATGCAGTTGTACTGTGATTAGCTTTGCAGTAATAGAATAATATCTGTACTAAATAGACTTGTGTTAGAGGTGATGAAAAAGGAGAAGAAATTTATTTGGAAAATGTTCGTTCTGTTGAAGTATGTCCCTCTGTTTCTGTTGTCTATGTTTGTGCTCAAAATACTGATGCCACACATCCTCACATGTTATATATACATTTCTTGCATGATGTGCCTAAAATGAAAGAGTGTGTCTCCACATGTTTCATCTTTGAAACTGCTGAATGGATTTCAGTGAAATCTGAGTACTGAGTATTTATTGCTTTTCTGTTGGCTTTTACATAGTTTAAATCCTTTTGGTTATGTGTACATGAATAGTTGTCAGGCATTTTTCAATTTTGTATGTGCTGGAACACTTGAAATATGAAACCAAATTTATCAGAAACCTCTCGTACAAGAGCTTTAAATGTGATACAAAGTACAGTAAACTGTTTTTACAAGAAACCTGGGTATAATTTTGTATATAATGGACAAAATCTGGCTGTAAACAACTGTGAGTTTATGGTGTACTTCTGTGAATACCCCTTCACTCCGTTACAGCGGCCATTGTCGATAACAGACACCCTGTCACCCCTATTAGTCCATTATAATGAGCGCCCACTATATAGATCATATTTTCGATATACGGTTTTTATTTGGAATATTTTTTGATTAAGTGTACATATATTTTATGCCGCTTTACTATTGATTAGTCATGTCAGCAATTAGTCGTGTCAACTATAAAGTTCCACCTTTAAAGCTGGTAAGGTATACACAATGCTAAAGATCACATTTTGGAAAAAAATTATAATTTATATTGTAGTACACTTCCAACTTTTGGTCTGCTAAATATTTTTGCAATTGAAAACTGTTTTAGGCCTATAAGATAACATAATATGAAACATGCATTGTTTGAACTGTATGACCAGCATGCACTTCCATGTTTGGGATTCATGGTATCATGATACAGGCTGTGGATGTACAATAACAACACTGTTTAACATGAGTGTATGTAACCATATGGTGAAGTGTGTGTATGAACAGATAGATACCTGTCACAAACATGTGATTAGGTCATTATGATAAAACTTGCTAAGTGCATCCTCATGTTTAAAGTTCCTCAGAACCCCATTGGTGAACTGTCTGTGTCTACCATTTGTCTCCATATTGAACTAAAACATCACTATCATAAAATAAAGTTCACAGTGATTGGTTTAATACAGTGATCACTTGATATATTGAGTTTTTGGACTTTATCCATCGTCCTGGTTTTTAAGATAACTAATAAAAACACGACGTTTCGGAAACTGGATCTGTTTCCGTCCTCAGGTAAAAGAAAACCAGGACGATGGATAAAGTCCAAAAACTCAATATATCAGTGTGTTATACACCATCGTCAGAATCCTATAGTAACTAGTGATCACTTGGTTTGGACATTGTCCATCATCCTAATTTTTGTTTGAGATGATGTTTCAGAGAATGTACTCTGTCTCTTTCTTCAGGTTAAAACTTACTCCATTGGACTCAGTCAATAGAGCTAGTCCATATAGCAGACACAGAAGTAGCACAAACCATGATATGTAAACCAAACAGTACTGTAACCATCTGAGGGTGTTAGATAAAGAGACATTCGGCCGCATACATAAGACCTTGCAGTTATGGCTGTGCATAATTTTCCTACCAGAGTCCATACTACTAGAGCCCAACTTAAAATTGGAAGTTTATAAAAATTAACCTAGTTAAAAAGGGGAGCTATAAATATTACAACATTTATTAATCAGTCTTTTGGACTTAAACCATTGAGCTTCAAAAGCTTTAATAATACAGTGAATCCAAAAACACAGATGATTAAAATTAAAGTAGGTAAAGATTTCCTGTTTACCAGTAAGAACTGTACAACAATACTGATGAGTATTAAACAGAAACACCTGCATAACACCGACATAAACTCATCCCATGGAACGCAGAGTTGGAATTTTCCCATATATCCTTAAACTGGATGAAGATGTAACTTGCTGACCTTTAATGATAGGAGTTCAGATGGGAGGGTTATCCAACCTTGGTTGACTGATCAGATGAGCTACCAGAGGCATATAGCCTGATTCCTTGTACTTTCTATAGGTATTATTAGGTTAAATCTGTAAAACATAGCTTCTTTCATCATATTTGGTGGCTGTTTACATATGCATGTTGGGCTAATTTGATTTTTCCTAATAGACCTTGCATCACCTTTATATCTGTGCTCTATATTGCATATTTCCAAAGGTGTACCTATTTTGCCAGTGCAGCATCTGCCATAATTACAAGAAATACTATACACACATTGCCTCATCTGCTGGGCATCTCTAACAGGTCCAGCTTTCATCAGTATCTTACGGAGTGCATGGTTAGTTTTCAAAATGGTTTTAACTGTCATTTCCTTACTGGAGAAGGGTGGGTAAGAGATCCCCCAATCCGAGAAAATGAGGACAGAACTCTGATTCCTACTGTAGGTTTCAGATTTAATTTGCTTAGTGGGGGGTGGAGTCCAACTGGGTCCACTCAGCACAGCAGCCATTGATCGGCCTCTTGTAGCCTGCCCCCGTCATTATGACGGAGAATTTGGTGGAATGAAGATTGGTGGGGGAAACCAACGTACTCAGAGAAAACCCGCCCCAGTGCCACTTTGTCCACCACAAATGCCACTTGACCAGAACTGGGATCGAACCCGGGCCGCCGCGGTGGGAAGCCAGCAACTAACCGCTTGAGCTCTGGTGCGGCCTAGGTTTCAGATTTGGTCTTACAGTAGTTTAAGATTTTGAAGGAGGTGTTTATTTCATTCATTTATTTCATTTCTGTTAATCCAGGCTGGTACAACCGTTGGATATAGAGGAAGTCAAAAAACATGCAGTCATAAAAAGATTTTGTCAAAATTAAATATAAGATTAACAAGCAAATATAAATATTACAAGGTAACAATTTAAAAAATTATAACTATAGATAATATTTTGAATTAATAATCAGATAAAACAATTCAAATTATCTAACTTTGTACATAAAAAGTTATCCACTATATAAAATGAAATGAAATTTTAATACCATATTAGCACATCTGTTACCGCACTCAAGTCATGGAAAGTTCAATCATTTTATAAAAGTGTGCTAATTAATAGAGGTACAACCACAAAACTACTTGAGCATAAAATACTACCAGTTTGTAATCAGCAGTCATAGAACAAGAAAAAGATAATAAATGATCATAAAATATAACAACAATTTAATGCTGTCTAGGTGGTTAACTAGTTTTATGCTTAAGAAACTCATCAACAGTGTAAAAACAATGCTCATATAAATATTTTTTTAATGCTCTCTTAAAACTTTTAATGTCAGATGCCAGTGCTTTAATATTGTGGCTTGTTTCAAGTTAGTGTCCTGGAATTCTGTTGAGACTGAGGAAAACAGTGAAAATCTCAGTCAGGGTAATATGGCTGAGAACTGATTCACAACTTGGCAATTGAAATGATGATATAGGGTCAGATGGTAAATGATCAGTGAATTGCAAAGGATTTGATAGATGTGGTTATTTCCTAGTCAAAGCAGTATCCTGGCATTTGCCTGGGGAGACTGAGGAAAACCATGTTAGACATCAGTCAGTCTAGGCAGTATCCAAAACTAGTTTCAAACTGAGTATTTCCTGAATAAGTTAGGAGCATTACTGCTACACCAGAATGGTCAGTTATCATACCGTTCTCTTATTTTAATTATAGCAGTTTCTTTTTATATGTGCCACAATTGAGGTCAGTCCTGATTTGGCATTATAATAATGATCCACAACTTTATGGAAGTTTTGAATCCATAATTCTCATTCATCATTCATTACACTTCTGGCATAAAAAGCAGATTAAAAGTTCCCTTTACAGCAATGATCTGTAACGCTTGTATGTTTTCAGTTTGTTGTGTAAATTTGAACATATTTGAAAGATATGCATTTTCCAGATACAAGAAGAATTATTTCTTCTTCCTAACGTTATTTCTCTATCTTGGTCTCTTTTTCTTTCAGAACAGAAAGATAATAGGAATGAAGAATGAAGTAAAGAAAAAAGACAGAAAATTGGAATATAAATTTACACTCTGAATAGTCTTTTCAGTAAAATGCTTAGTAGTTCCTTATAATGTGCGATTGTCCATGTGAACTCATAATTACATTTGCAGCCTGCTTAACTTCTACAGTGCTTGCATCTAATATTTTTATTTTCCACCAAATGTGATATTATTTTTGCTGCATCCTGCTGAATGGTTTGGTTGAATGCTCGGTGTGGTCATCCGCTGTTTGTGTGTGAGGACAGTAAATTTGTCCATTTGTTGCAGTTCCACAACAGCGGGGCCGTGTAGTGGTGGCTGTGTACAACTATCAGGCCCGTGAAGACACGGATGTGTCGTTCACTAAAGGTGACCGGATGGAGGTTCTTGATGACAGGTGAAATACTGCATAATTTTGATATAGTCACATGATAATAGCTTGGTTCTAAGGCAGGCAATAGGAAGACTTTTCTCACTGAAGACCAGTGACAACTTGGTCAACTTAATGTCCTTGTGATATTGACTACAAAACAAACAAACAAACAAACAAAACATTTCTCCTGAGATTTCTCTTAAATATGTGTAAAGATAGTCCTTATATACTAGAACTCATCATAACCATATGTCTAGGGAAGAAAACATTACTGTTTTCTGAGATATGATGCTATATAATTTTATAAATAAGTACCAATGATTTGGAGAAACCTTCTGCCTCCATATTCAGGGTAGAAGTGGAGGCATCAAGTTTCCTTGAAGTATTGCTATATAACTACCGAACTACTTTATGCAGTGCCACATATCAAAATATGTTGGTCTTCATCAGCACTGCGTTGAGAACCTCAGATCTCAACTATGGCTGTGATTCTTGAGATCAGTATGAGGCTTTTTTTTTATTGCTAGTGGGGTGGGACTAAGTCCCTTGTACTGCAGCCACTTCTGGCCTATTGTACCAGCCCCGGATGATAGGTGAGGGTGATTGTGGAGCAATTGGTGGAATGAAGATTGGCAGGGGAAACCGAAGTACTCAGAGAAAACCTGCCCCAGCGCCACTTTGTCCACCACAAATCCCACTCGACCAGACCCGGGATCGAACCCGGCCCGCTGTGGTGGGAAGCCAGCGACTAACCGCTTGAGCTATGGCGCAGCGAGTATGAGGCTTACTCTTGTAAGAGAATAAAAGAGTATATCTAACGAGAACAGTAGATCTCTAGTTTGAATGATAACGTTTTATGACTGTCAGTGGTTTGAGCATCTAGAGATAATGACAGATGATGCAATCACTGAATTTCCCTGGACTTAATAGACCACAAAATGTATTCTGTATTGAAGGATCCTTTTGATTTGCGTAGAGAAGTTAAGGAACAAATAATATTAGGTAAACAAAAAAGATGGTGATAAGCCAGATCAATTTTCAGTTGAGGCTGAATGATGATCTAAGACATGAATATCTTGTGAATTGTTTTTTGAAGGGATAGCATAGCGTAGTTGGTATAGTGACTGGCTACAGGCTGGACAACCGAGCGGTTGGAGTTCGAGTTCTGGTAGGGACAAGAATTTTCCCTTCTCCACTTTGTCAAGAACGGCTCTGGAGCCCACCCAGCCTCCTATCGAATGGGTACTGGGGGCATTTCCCTCAGGGATAAGGTGGCAGGGGTGTGAAGCTGACCACTCACCTCGAGCTAGTGCCGAGGTCAAGAACGTGGATCTATACATCCATTCCCCTATTTGCCTTCATGGTGTAGTGCTTAATTAGTTAAGCAGAGGGACAACTTTACTTTTTATACCCTTAGTGTGTAGATACATTCATCACCACTGAAAATCCTAAGATATCTTGGAATCTGGGAGACTGAATATTTTCATTATAGCTTCTTTGTAGTGTTTTTCATTCTCTCTAATGAAATACTGAGTTAGATCTGTTGTCACCACTTCATTCTATGTCCTTTACAGTTTATCATTGAAAATCATCCTGCCATTTTGTGATATATATTCCATTAAAATAACAAAAATCCGCTGAATATATCAGTGGTATAGTTTACAAACCCAGTGAGGACCCAGTAATAGATTTCCAGTGTCCTAGGTTGGCCACAACATGTAGGCATGGAAATTTTGACTGAAGAATAGAACAGATACTGCAATATGTATAGTATTTTGACATGAAATGACTGCACTCTGAGAAATGGTCAGAAATGCATTTGCCTCTACCCTCATGCAGTTACAAGTAATATAATTAGCTATTCAGCTCCCCTTGTTTGTTGTTCCCCTTCATCATCTTCTTCCTTGACTCCTCTTCTTACTTTCCTCTTTGGGTGCACAGTATGTCCTGTCTCAGGATAAACTTGTCAGTAATCTTGGTGACAAACAGCCAGATGTGCAGAGGACGCTGCCCCAGGGTCACCTTCTTCAAGACAGAAAGGGTCTGCCTCATGCCATTTACAGAACACATGGCCAATGTGACTCTCTCTTTGGCAGTCCTGTGATGATATCTGTCCTGGTGATGTTCATGTATGCCTCAGCGTTGATGATCAAGAAGAATGGCTTGGTCTTTATCTAGCCCATGGCATTTAGGTTGTCATTGCTCCTCTTGGCTGACAGAGTTGGAAATTATGGGGAAGATGATGTTAACATCTTCTCATCTTCCATTTCTTTCTCAACTCCTGTTTGACCTCCCCTGTGAAACCTCTACCAGCAGCTTCTTCTGAGATGACCAGCATACAGGTTGCTCAGTCCTGCGGCATTGAATCCATGGTGGCCATGTTACCACTCACACACTCACAGCCTTGCTGGTGGTTCACCTGCTGCCTTTGCAGCCTCCAGATGCAGGCCCTGGTTGAAAGATTCATTGAGTATCCTGTTATGGCCATGAGAAGATGCTCCTTGCTTCACATCTTGGTCTTTCACCCTGTCACTGAATGCATAGGCTGCCTTCTCCTGGATGTAGTCCTTGGGAAACGTGGCAGGAGTCTGGTGGGCCAGCTGTTTGATGGCTGCAGTGAACTCTTGGAGCAGCTTGCTCTTCAACTGGGTCCTTGCCTTCAGTTGGGAGTAGTATGCTGTGGCCAGTTGGCCCCTCTAATGACCATGAACCATCTTGGTTTCTGTAGAGTGAGTAGGTGTGTGGTGTTCTCATGGGCTGTCCAGCTGTACTTCACCACAACATCGAAATGTCTATGAAACATGGTCCAGGACATGGAACCATTGAATGTCAGTGGCCTTACCCTATCCGTGCTGGCCACTGTGTTCCTATATCATCCATACCATTATTAAGCTTTGACATCCGCGATTTTTTGTTCTGAATTCCAGCTTTGTGGGTTATATCAGCATCTTCATCACTTGTATGTCCAGTTGTGTTCCTGGGATCTCAGTGTTGAGCTCCTTTTGGAGGCCCTGAGCCTGCTGCTCAACAGATGCCAGAACACACTCTGTCTGTTTACTAATGGATCAGATTCTGCCTTGGCAGACTGGTTGGCACTTATTGTAGCCTTCACTCCTTCTTGGGCAGCTCTTGCCTCTCTTAGACATTCCAACCTATCCATAATCAGTTTCCAAGTTGGCTGCACTTCCATTTCACTATCCCACTTCTGACAGCAGCGTCACCTGAAATGACTGTGCTCTAGGTAGCTGCTAGAAATGGTCAGAAGGCACTGATAGACCCTAGAGAAGAATTATGCTTGAAAGTGAAAATGCCTTATCCTACACGTGGAACAAGCTTCTACTGAAGTGAGTTACAGCGTTCATTTCCGAGGCCCCACAAGTAGAGTTTGGGACACCTATTACTGGAATAAACCAAGGAACAACAGATATGAGTTTCTTAATTACTTTTCACCTGGCCATTCAGCATTGTTCTGGATCATTGCTGTTGAAGCACCCTGCCCCAGAAAACATAGAAATATAGTGAGTGACCACTGAGGGGTCCAAGTGGTGGAAAGCATAGAAAATAGCAAAACAGATATAACAGCATTACTTTTGGGACGATAAAGAAGATTGGAGAAACTTGTGTCTTGCAATTACTGTCTCTGGTGAAATTTTAGTGTCTAGTTGATATACTCTTATGTGCTGTCATTTAATAGCGACTACACAGTGGGGTGAATTTATTTGACACTGATTCACTTGAATATAAAAATTTGTAAGTATTCACAGGGCTTCACAGTCCCTTAGATTGTTCTTGCTGTAACATCACAGACCTCATCACTAGGGTTCAGGCATGTCTCATCACAGGCTCTTGTTAGCATGCAGGATCCCTGTATATCACCTTGTTATGGACCAACGAGACAGTGCTGAGTCCCACCATTGTGAGCATGTCTGTTGCTTGGGATATGTGTTTTGTCATGACTAGGGCCAGGAATTTTTTGAAAATGCATATGCGCATGTGCAAATGCATATTTTGAGGGTTTTTGGTCGTTATTGCATATTCTAAACGTAAGAGCATATTTCTGCATATACATGTATGTTTGAAATTAAGGATAATTTCAATATTCTCTAACAAAATCGGTTTTACCTGTGTTTTGGACATCCCTTGCCAGTTGCTATTCTCAACTCTCTGAGTAATGGCACTTTTACCACTTACAATACAAGCAGGTAGCTTGGCTATTTCGAAAGGGAGGGTGTGGGATTTTCCTGCATTCCATTGACCACCATAGCAGACAGTAGCATCAGAGGGCTGGTCTTGAGAAAAGCCTCTTCAGTTAATATGTTACTCTTTTCTTTAATAGTCTACATAAAAAAGTGTTGGTGTACTGAAAATGCCTAAAGAAAAGTGCAGCAGTAGATATTTAAAAAATCAGTGGGTGTCGGGTAATAGTGATTATTCAACAGACGGTGTCGTTGTGTACTGTCAAGTTTGCGCAAAGGAAGTAAAATGTGAAAAGAAATTTCAACTTGAACAACACTCAAGAATGACTGCACATATTGCGGCAAAGAAGGGGAAGAAGAACAGCACACCACAACAATTACTACATACACAGGTCAAACCAAAGTCCTTTGTTAATACGTTTTCAGTGATTTTTGTAAGGCTTTAGTATGCAGCAACATTCCATGGAATAAATTAAGCAGTCCAGTTCTGTCATCATTTCTGAAGTAATATTATGTAATTAAAAAAATCCCAGATGAATCAACTCTTAGAAAAAATTATCTACCTTTGCTGTATGAATCTACTCTGGAGTCAATCTGTTCTGACATTGGGGAGAACTGTGTCTGGATACCAGTGGATGAGACATCCGATTTATGTGGCTGATACACAGCAAATTTCATAGTTGGTAAGCTACACCCGGCAAACCTCATCTTGCTTGCAAAGTACTAGAGAAAACCAACCATAGCACAATAACAAGATTTGTAAATGATTCTCTGTGACTACTATGGCCATCTGAAATTGAGAATAAGTGTTGTAAGGTGCTTGTGTTACTCACAGATGGAGCTTCCTATATGTTGAAAGCAGCAAAGGCCTTACAAGTATTTTATCCAAATCTTATACACATAACCTGTTTAGTGTACGGATTACACTGTATTGCAGAAAAAAATACTTGCACAGTTTCCAGCTGTTAACGATTTAATTGTAAGTGGAAAAAAAGAACTGTTTCTGAAAGCACAAGCTCTTGACCAGTTCTACAAAGATTGCCTACCTCAGGTTCCTCTTCCACCTGAACCTGTCCTAGCTAGGTGGGGGAGATGGTTATCCTCAGTTTCATTTTATCAGGAGAATTTCAATCAAGTAAAAGAAGTGGTTACAAAACTTGAAGATGAGTATGCATGCGTCCATGAAACAAAAGTGGTGTTTGGAAGTGATACTGTTTATCAAGATGTGAATTTTATCCATGCACATTTTCCTGCAATTTCAAAAGCCATTGAGAGCTTAGAATCGTGTGGTGCACTCCTTCACAACTCACTTGAACTTGTTCAGAAAGCAACTTGTTCACTGAATTCCGCTCCAAGCGAAATTGGAGAGAAGATTAAATGCACGTTAGAAAAGGTGTTGAATTCGAACCTAGGACTAAAAAAAAAAGATTCAGTCAATTAGACAGTATTTGAGTGGAATTAGGGTATCTTAGTCAGACGAATGTTCCGAACCTTCGGCACCAGTGTATAAATACTGTCCAATCACGTCAGTTGATGTAGAAAGATGATTCTCAGCCTATAAACTCATTTTGATGGACAACAGACGTAGTTTGTCTCCAGAAAACACCGAAAGACTTCTAGTTGCCTATTGTGATGCTACTTTCTGCAGTGAATGATACATGTAAATAGGTGAGTCTGAATAAAGTGACCTGTTCCTTAAGTGCATATTTTCCCGCTTTTTAGCACATATTTTAAGTGTTTTAATGCATATTTTAAGTTTTTTTAGTGCATAAAGATCCAGGCCCTAGTCATGACCTAGTAAAGAATGCCTCTGTTTTTTCTGTGAGTCCAAGATTCTGAAGTTTCTGGATTTTAGCCATCCTTTCAGTATTTTAATGTATAATGTGGTGCTTGTTATGTTGCAGTGAGTCAGATTGGTGGCGAGTGAGACACCTGCAGACACGAGAAGAGGGGTTGATCCCCTGGAATTTTGTAGCTGAAGAGAAATCTGTAGAGAGTGAGGAGTGAGTATATGCAGCACTCTGTTTGGGGCTTGTATGTATTTGTGCTGTGCATGGGTGGAGGGTTCAGCAGTGTACTTGGATGTGGCTTAGTAAACACTGGTATGCTCAAATTATTTAATGTATAAACACCTTGCTTTATCAGTTCTTCTAAATGAACACATTACAATTTATAGTGGGAATTATGCAGTTAGTAGATGTTATACTGAATATTTGTCGGATCTGGTGTGTTTTCTAGAAAGTTTCTAGTGCTCTGATGTGCCAAGTGAAGGAATGATAGTTTTTCAGTTTTATTTTATTAATTTCTTTTTGCATAGACCCATAGATGATTCAGTTAGGAGGGAAGTATTGTACAATATTCTGATAGAATTTGGGATACCCATGACATTAGTTAGGCTGATTAAAATGTGTTTAAATGGATTGTATAGTGAAGTCCATATAGGTAAACATTTGTCTCATAATTTTCCTATCCAGAATTGTCTAAACCAAGGAGCTGCTTCATCGCCACAGCTTTTCAACTTTGCTCTAGAATATGCTATTAGGAAGGTCAGGAAACCAGGTGGGACTGAAATTAAATGGGTCACATCAGCTGTTGGTCTATCCTGATGATGTGAATCTGCTGGGTGGTAATATAGATACCATAAAAAAAAAAAAAAGCACACAAACTTTAATTGACGCTAATAAGGACGTTGGCCTAGAAGTAAACATAGAGAAAAAGCGGCCTCCATAGTCTAGGGGTAATGTTCCCACCTCATGACTCAAGGTACATGGGTTCAAACCCGTCGGAGGTCGTGGAATTTTTAAGGGTGGAAAAATTCAGGGAACAAGTCCTCCTGGAGGGTCTTTAAGCCGTGGGTCCTGTGTCATAGATTTACGTCATGTAAAAGATCCTCATGTCTCTAGGAGACCTCTGAGCAAAATTAGGCAAAATGTTTCCTGCCAAAGTAGTTTCCAATGCCTCTGGTAGATGGGGAAGTTATCGGGTACCAATGCCAATAGAGGGTTGACCTTGCTGGCAGAAAGGGGAGAATTATCGGGTACCACTGCCAGTAGAGGGCCGACCTCGCTGTCAGAAAGGGAGATAGTGGGCACCAGTATCGGTAGGGTATGGCGACAGTAGAAATTAAAGGGGAATGTACAATAGACTATTAGTCGCGGTGCATGGGGAAACCCACCCCATCTATACTGAATAACTGAATAACTGAAACACAGAGAAAACTTAAGTATATGTTCCTGTCCTGTCTCCAAAATGCAGGGAAAATATCATGACATAAAGATAGGTAACAGATGTTTTGAAAATATGGCACAGTTCAGATATTTGGAAACAACTATAACAAATCAAAACCTGATTTAGGAGGAAATTAAGAGGAGGCTGAACTCAGGTAATGCTTGCCACCATTCAGTCCAGAACCTTTTGTCCTCTCGTCTGTTGTCTAGTAACATAAAAATTAGAGTATACAAAACTATAATTTTGCCTGTGGTTCTGTATGAATGTGAAACTTGGTCTCTGACATTAAGGGAGGAACATAGACTGAGAGTGTTTGAGAACAGGGTGTTGAGGTAAATGATTGGACCAAAGAGAGATGAAGTGACTGGAGGTTGGAGAAAACTGCATAATGAGGAACTTCATAACTTGTACTCTTCTCTAAGTATAATTAGAATGATCAAGTCAAGGAGGATGAGGTGGGCAGGGAATGTAGCACGAATGAGGGCAAATAGGAATGCATATAGCATATTGGTGGGAACGCCAGAAGGAGAGAGACCACTGGGAAGACCAAGACACAGGTGGGTGGGCAGTATTAAAATGGATCTTAGAGAGATAGGATGGGATGGTATGGATTGGATTGATCTGGCTCAGGATAGGGACCAGTGGTGGGCTCTTGTGAACATGGTAATGAACCTTCGGGTTCCATAAAATGCTGAGAAGTTCTTGAGTAGCTGCACAATTGGCGGCTTCTCATGAAGGGCTCAGCTCCATGAGTAAGTTATACCCAGTGATGCTGATCACACTGGCCATGTGGTCTGAGGCATAAACTGTCTTCATCCACTCAAACACTGGGATTGTGTTTCAAATCCCTCTTGAGGCATGGATGTCTGTGTGTGTTTGTCCAGTGTGTAGGTAGCAGCCTTGTGATGGGCTGATCCCCCATCCAATGAGTCCTANAAGAAATTTATTTCCTAAATTGTATCAGTCAGACAGGAAAATGAAAGATGACCTAAAATGCTGTTTCACAAGAAATAATTGTAAATTGTGTGCTAACATCATAAGGAAGCAAAGTTTGACACAAGATACCCAAATTTTTTAACATGCTGACTCAAGAAATGCTGTTTATTTTACACTGTTAGAAATGTGTGCAAACTCTCTCTTTTAAATAAGTGCTGTGTAAGTGCATTTTTATGCCAGTGCATTATGATATTTCTGTGTATATCCACAGCTGGTTCTTCAAGAAAATATCAAGAAAGGAAGCAGAGAAGCTGCTGTTAGCTGAAGAGAATGCACGAGGCACATTTCTTGTGCGATGTAGTGAGCATAACCCACAGGGATACTCTCTGAGTGTTAAAGACTGGGAAGAAACACGTGGTCATCATGTGAAACACTACAAAATCAAACCCTTGGACAATGGGGGCTACTACATTGCTACCAACCAGACATTTTCTACTCTGCAAGCCTTGGTTCTTGCCTACACTAGTGAGTGCTGGAAGCAATTAGTCTTTGTATCTAGTATTCTGTTTAACTCATTATCTAGTAATAATATACATTTTGGGCATCTTAGTGTTGTGTGTATCACATGTTACCTAGAGCATGTAGGTTTCAAACTTTTCCTGTGTCTTGTGTTGCACCTGTCAGGAAGATAAATGCAGCATTATAATCCAACATGAAATGAAGACTTGTATGAGTATTTCGTGTATGTATCTGGGTACAATTACTGCATGTCCTGAAGGTTTAAAGCATTTTTTCTTGTATTTACTAATATTTAAACATTATTTGGTAACATAAATACTTTTCACATTTATAATTTTAATGTGAAGTTAATAATATCATATTGTGATCTGCTATTGCAGAAATGTATTCACAAAACTCCCAAGAAACATAGTTTGAGAATTAGTGTAATACTTGAATTCACTCACACTGTGTGAAAGTCTCACTGCAGCGAGTTTTTGTTATGCTTCTTAAATGCATGCTCTGTGTCACAAGTGATGAAATATTAAAAGAGGTTTATAAAATGAACACAGAAGAAAAAATGGCCAAATTTGTTCTGGTTACACACTGATCTAATCCTAGGCTGAAATATCTGAGAATTTCCTGAGTTCATGTAAGTAACTGAGGATGCCAGGTGGTTTACAAAATTCAACATCAGCAAATGTAGGAAAATATATGTGAAATTTATTTTTCAACAACTAGTTCACTGAGAAGGTAGCGAAAAATATATTTGTCACTTACAAATTTTCATTTTACATTATCATCAAATACCATTAACCTTAGTTGGTAGCATTTTGTTGTATAAGTGACCAAGATTCTGCTAGCAGGCAGCTCCTGCTAATATGTCACAGAGCAAAATCCCTTAAAGCTAAAATCTTAAACTCATTCCATAGTCCAAAATTTCACTCAAGCTAGCTGATTAGCCCCTTCTCTATATGAGAATACATGTCTCCCTAACACAGATATCTGAAACTTCTTCATCTTTAAAGCCTCTTCATCTCAAGCCTGCACCACCGTGGGAGAACATTAATGGTCATATTCATTGTTGCATCCAGTCTGCTTCTTATTTTACCATCATAGTCACTAGAATCCAAACCAGGGTCATGTGTGGTGACATAAAATCTAAATTTTGTTCATGTACTCTCTTTCTGTTCCCAGAAAACTCCCTGGGTTTATGCCATGTGCTAGCCAGACCCTGTCCAAAACCCAGACCTCAGATATGGGACCTGTCCCCTGACCTCAGAGACCAATGGGAAATTGATCGTTCAGAGGTGCAACTTCTCCGTAAGTTGGGCCATGGTAACTTCGGGGAGGTGTGGTATGGTGAGTACCATTAATGCTGACATAACAAAATTTTGGAGGCTTGTCTTTTGAGTCTTTAACTATAAAAGTATAAAGTGGCCCTGTGGCACCACAACCTTTCCTAAACAGGAAATATTGAAATCATAATTGTGAACCAGGAAGTATGGAAAGCTTGTAACAAAATGAATGTGGCACATCTGCAACTGAGTTGTTCTTATTATAGCACCGTGCATTGAAGCCATACTGTCACACTGACATATGTGTCTGTCTGTGTATCTATCTATGGCTCAACAGCCCTTGTGGATCTTGACTGCCTTTTCAGTTTCTTAATCTGTGCACAGTTGATAGGACTCCTTGGATGGGGGATCAGCCCATCACAAGGCCGCTGCCTACGCACAGAACAACACAAACACAGAATTGATGCACAGAGAAATCCATGGCTCAGGTGGGATTTGAACCTATGGTCCCAGTGTTTGAGCAGGTGAAGACAGTTAATGCCATAAACTGCATGGCCACCGTGATCGGTGCCACACTGATGTACAGTCCATTTTACTGAATTACTAAACTTGCAGCACACAGTGCCCCCTCACTGGATTCCCCCATTCTAGCCATGTAAAAAATGTTCCCAATTCCGAACCATTAGCTTCCCATGGCCACCGTGTACTAATGGGTGTCATATTCTGCTTGTGTAGATCTGCTTATAGATGATACTGCTGCAAAAAGTTTAATACATTCTCAGAAGGGACAAGCATGGCTACCTTGTTTCCATCATATGCACATGAAATTGCTGCATTTTTAAAGAGAAAACTTTCTGCAGGCAAAATGAGTGCAAGAAATTTTGTGCTTAGAAACCTAAATGTTTGAAATTATGGTGGGTTTGTTACGACAAGAATGGAAAGATATACTCTAAAGTGGAAGACAACGCGTGTGTGTTGTATGTCTTTCATCGTTTACTAGAGTTGGTGTTCATTTATTGCAGGTAGAGATTTGTTGACAGAGCTAGTCAGAGGTACAGACACTTCATAGAGTAATAAAAAGCTAATCAGTAGTAGTCAAGATTTAAAGATTTTATCCATTATTGAAATTAAATATAGACTATGTTTGAAAATATTTGAAATAACAATTATAAATCTTAGTACATTTTGTATATTGTCATGACATTTAAAAAAATTGGAAAAAGCCACTGTTGACCAAATCTAATAAAACGGTAAATTTCAGTTTTATGAATAAGGATAAGATGGCTTAATATAGGCACCCACACCCCCATACCAAATTTAGTTGAAATCAATAAATTTTAAGATCAAATATTGATGGATAGATGCAAGGATGTGTAGTTACAATCATCCATTGTGTATTCATTTTATGCTTTCTGTGTACTGAAGCATGATAAAAATACTCCTTCACTTTTTTCTTGGTTGGTAAAACATTTCAGAACATTTGAGGGTGTATTCTATGCAGAGTAAATGGGGCCAAATTAGTAAATGGGCTGGGATATCTTAGTAAAGTCTCTTGAGAGGGATATCAGTTTTTCTATTTGCCATCACATCCAGATAAGCTGAAAGGCCAGCCCATTCTTATAGCCAATGATTACTGGGTTATCTTTCTCTTGTAATGCCACCAGAGCCAGTCACTCAACTATAGCTAATGCTAAATTGAAGAAAATGTAAAGTTTGTCAAGAAGCCTTCATAACATAATGCTTAGGTATAAGGGTAATTTCATTTCACCAAATTGAAGTATACTGAAATGTACACATAACTTGTGTAGGAAAGTGGCGAAACAACATTGAGGTTGCTGTGAAAACGCTGAGGCAAGGGACAATGTCAACACAAGCATTCCTGCAGGAAGCTTCAATCATGAAGAAGTTCCGGCATGATCGTCTGGTGGCATTGTTTGCAGTCTGCTCCAAAGAGGAGCCAATCTACATTGTTCAAGAATACATGTGCAATGGGAGCCTGCTCGAGTTCCTCAGAAATGGGGAGGGCAAGAATCTACAGTTTGGGGACCTGGTGTATATAGCAGCTCAGGTATATTAAAGAAGGCATAAAAATTACAGTAATTGGCATATCGAGTGAACAGTTGTAACAGAGTGCTGCTAGATTCTGAATGCCTTTTACCATGACATACTAGCAATCACTGTCTTGGTAACACTAAAACATTTAAATACTGAATTTATATGTCCACTTTATTCCTTTACTAATGTTCTGACTTCTTACTCTGCTGGGAGAAAGACATCAGTGAACTGTATTTCATGAAACTTCCACAGTTTGTGATCAATAGGAGAGTTGTCTGGTATATGTTTGCATTCACTCCATAGTTATCTTGAATAAAGCAGAGTTTTTCTGTTTCTAGTATTATAAAACAGAATTGTTTGATCTTTTCATACACCCGGTGTTGTGGTGGAGTGATTAACACTCTTGCTCAGATTCAGGTATCCAGTATCAGATTTCTGTATAGAGCCTCTCCCTCCCTAGGTTTTTGATGTTTCTTCTCACTACCAGACATAATAGGGATCTGGACCTAAATCTCTATCTGTATGGGGCAGGTGCCTTAGTATAGATGTAGAATACCCCAGTCAGTTATAAAGGGTATTCAAGTACATGACACACATTGTATCACAACAAGAAAAATAACTTACAAGTTCTGTACAATAATTTTGTTCTGCTGTTCTATTTGGGACAATAATGTCTGTAAATATGTGATATTTATTCCAAACTGTTTTAACTATTTTGAAGAAAACTGTGTTTCAGCCTTCAAATAATGATAGTTATATGTAGTTCCTGGAGTGAACAATTTTGCACCTTTATCAGTTGATGTGATGCTAATAGGGAAGTAGACCAAGTTGATCCCCATTCAGGGTTAGTTTTCACAATCTTCTTTTCAAGAGAGGCTGTGAGATAGATGAATGAGACAGTGAAAACTCTCAACCCAAAATGAGAACAAGACTGGTTACAAACCACCATGAAACTTGAAGAGACTGAATAAGTTAGCTCAAGTAATAATGGTTCTGACTTGTATTCCAGAGGTGTCCAGTTTGAATCTTGGCTGGGGTGCTGATTATCCTCACTGAGGTTTTGTGTGGTCTTTCTCAGCTCCTCCAGGCAAATGCCATGATAATACGAGTATCTCAAATGAGGTCATGTCCACTTCCTTCCACATCCTTTCTGATTCATCATTCACTGATCATTGTACCATTCAGCAGTATGATTCTTGAGGTGCTGACATCTTTTTCAGTGAACATAAGTAGATAAATTAAACCTGGAGACTTCAGTATATTTTTATTTTCTAGTTCCATGTCCCTCTCTGTACTTAAAATAACAGTTCNCAGTATATACTTATTTTCTAGTTCCATGTCCCTCTCTGTACTTAAAATAACAGTTCTTCAGATTTTATAGTTTTATTTTCTCTCTCCAAGCAAAAAATGTTTTCTACCATATCCCTCCAAATTCATCATTCATGACTGTCATACAGTATCTCATCATTACATAACCTCAGTAGTAGAGCATTCTGTTGTGTTGGTTGCAGGTTGCTAGTGGAATGGAATACCTGGAAGGCAAACAGCTTATCCATAGAGACCTGGCTGCCAGGAATGTTCTGATTGGTGACAATAATATTGCTAAAATTTGTGACTTTGGATTGGCTCGAGTAATAGAGGATGATGAATACTGCCCTCGGCAAGGTGAGTGCAACTTCAGACAAGGTGGGCTGTTAGTTTAGTGATAATGCTGATACAGTAACAGAATGATAGTCCCAGTTGTATTCCACTGGTCTTGCTTTGCACATTTAAAAAGGTTAAAAGGGTTTACATCGTCACAGTACTGTGTGTAAATATCTTATTTGCCTGCCTGTCCCAGTTACGTTGATGGAATCTAACTCATTGAAACCAAGTTGCTGTCCAATTTCCACTGTTATTAGTGACTTCAGCAAAATGAGTTTCAAAACCAATGAAATCATTTGCACAATATGGTATGATATGTTTCTATACTGCCCTCATGTTGCTTGCCGTTAATTCATGCCATGCTTCGCCTATATTTTCGATAATGTTTCTGATGATGTAGCTCTTCCAAAATTTTGTTACAGTAGTGCTATCCCCACCTCCTCCAGTGATAGGTGTCAGAGCTCACGAATGAACGACCCAAGCATAGGTACATACATATACAATGGGGAACCCCAGAAAAAATTGAAATATGTATCGTTTTGCATCGCATAACTTTAAAACCACATAAAAATAAACCGCACAAAAAGAGACTTGACTGTATAAAGGGAAAAAACCGATCATTTATGTATTAAAATAATTTTGTGTACTAATTTTTTAGAATTTATTTTTATTTTGCTCAATTAAAATTTAGTTTGTTTTGAAATTTTCAAACTGGACTATAGTGAATCCGGACTGATCGAAGCTGGACTATGTGAGGTATTGCTGTACCATTTGTAACTGACTTTTAGTATCCTATTGCTGTTTCCATTGATAAGAGTTACTGCTTTGTAAAACCATGTTTGCAAGCGTGCAACATGCTACCTCATGAGATAAATTGTATAAAATAAATAGGATTAGGAATATGGGCTGAGAAAACAGGCTTTATGAGTTCTACCCAGAGCTCCATGTTTTATATGTTAATTATTTATATAATGTCAGTGGGAAACTTTGAGATTGTGCGTGACAACATTCTTTGATGGTGGAAATTTTGTGTCAACTGTGAGACAGGATTTGATGAAGGAGTTCTGTGTTTCTTTGTAGGGTCACGCTTTCCAGTAAAATGGACGGCTCCTGAGGCAATAGTGTATGGAAGATTCTCCATCAAATCAGATGTATGGTCTTACGGTATATTACTCATGGAATTGTTCACTTATGGACAAGTGCCCTACCCAGGTAAGTCTGTCTTTTAGTGACTTAACCTTTAAATGCCGGACTTTTGAAATGGTGGTAAGCTTGAGCTGGCTGGAGTTTATTTAAATGCCTGCTGCTGGTGTGCGTTTAAATGCCTGTTGCTACTCTGCGTTTAAATGTCCGTTCCTGTTATGGTGCTTAAACAGTTACAAGCATTGTGTTTAAAAATGCTGTATCTAACACAGTTTTTATGATAAATGGATGTAATTAACTTTGTATCAGCAAAGAACATAGTGTCGCATATTATAACGGAAGATTTGAAAATTTTTATACAAAGAGTTATACGGTATTTTCAAATTTTTTCTTTTAATTTTGATGCATACTGCAAAAATGGTTTCCCAGTTCTTCAAAGAGTTGTTCTGCATTATAAATTCATTTCTGTTTGTAACACTTGACAAATTTTAGCAGTCCCTGGTGTTATAAAACAGATGGAAGCAATAAAGTCATTGGGTTCTCTGCTGGAAAACCTTACAACTTTGTTACACCCTTCAGATTTTCGAATCTTTTGACTAAAGGACAGAAGAATGAAAGCATGGCTATTCAAGAGAAAGCTTCAAGGGGTCCCTTCTTCAGTGCTAAGACCTTCTGTTATAGCTCCAAGAGATTATTGTCCTTTCTATGGTCGTGAACAGACAGTTGCATTGTGGCTGAGATACAGAGTGCGATCTGTTTTCTGTGTATTCATAGTAAAATCAAATACTGTAGTTTCATTTCATCCTATATATACATCAAGCAGATAACAACAAAAAAGGTATGCACATCGAATTTTACTATATATTTTTAACACATTAATTTGCAGAATCTGCAATTAAAGAACTGGCTCATGGATAAGTTTGGGCATAACTCGTGCGTATACTCTTTTGCTGTTATTCACTTAGGTATCATTTTAATTCCTCTATTAGGGTTTTACTCAAGCCTGTCTTGTAATTACTACATATAAAAATAAATACTAAGGACTGTGCATGCGCTTCCACTAGCGGAGTTTAAATATCCGACTGGCCAAAATGGGGTACTTTGACCACGATGACCATACTCATTACTGGCCCGATCGGGACACTTTGGACGCTAAAGGTTAAGGAAAGCAGAAGGCAGCTTTGCCTTGTCAGCAGTATAAAGAGGAAGCTTTGTATATATTGCAGCTGTGTAGACTTTTTAGGAGGGAATAAGACTTTCAGTCTATGGTCTTTAAGATCGATGATTGAAAATGTGTGGCAAGCATTAAAATACTTCTTTATGCACATTACAAAATATTTTGTTTTGACTGTGGTAACTGATGAATTGGAAGTTAACCTACGAGGTCAAATCCTCAGGAACTCTTGCTTGCACATCACCAGAAATGAGTAGTGTTAGATTTTGCTATTGTATAAGAGTGCCAGAAATATGCTTTAATGATGTCAATGTTGGCAGGTATGCATGGAAGGGAAGTTATTGACCAGGTTGAGAAGGGATACCGCATGCCTAAACCTGTGTCTCACCATATACCAGATGACATCTATAGGCTGATGCTGCAGTGTTGGGATGCAAACCCAGAGAACAGACCCACATTTGAGTTCCTGAACCACTACTTTGAAGACTTCACCATTACTTCTGAGGTACCCTACCGAGAAGTAATGGATTAGTGTCATATTGCATTGTTGCATAGTATATTCATGAACCAGAGACAGTGAAACAATATTGCCAGAACTTTCTGCAGCATTTCAGAACTTGAATGAGTTTGTGGAGGATTTTTGGCAGACATGGTTGTACTTTGTCAATTTAAGTAGAGGTGATATGTCTGAACAAGTTGTTTGGTGGGGCATGAAGCTTGATCTTCCAAGTTTTCATTATCTTGGAGGAGAAAGTGAGGGGCAGAGGTATTTTACTTCCCATTGCAAATATTCCAATTTGGCATAAATCCTCAGTCAGGACTCCTGTCTGGTCTCTGTTTGTCCCATTCTCACACTCATTGTATCTCATCAATTGACTTATGCACGGGAGGCATGGTGTGATAGAAACCAGTTCACCAGGTCAAGGGTAACAAAGCTAGATGCCACCATTATGAACCACAGTCAAAGAAATTCAGCAAGTGGTGGTGACGTCTAGAGCCCCCCATGAAAAAAAAAATTGTTGATGTAACAGTTTACTGTCTTCATTCGCCAGGAGGCCATACTTGTGTGATTTTCATATTTTTGGCCTTTGATTAAGTCAGTTATAGAATACTGACTTGAATGAGACTATGAACTGCAGCAGATTATGTGTGGTTGACAGGACCAGCCATCCATGGAATTCTACAGTAGAGAATCCATTGCAGGAGATCCTGCTGGATGCAAGTCTTGATGCATAGAGTGAGTTTGTAATTGGACAAAATAGATCTTCAGTAATTACTTTATGTGGGTTTTTGTTGAAACTCCCTTATATATGTATCTCAGATTTAAGTGTGCCATAGTGGAATTTTATTCAAATATGCTCTAGGCATGAGATAACTACTCTCCAGTCCTTTTCCCCATACAATTAGAAGGTTACATTAGGGGTTCAAGGCTTGATTTCAAGCAGTGTATTTTGCATCATGGTTGCTGAATCAGCACATGGAATTCTCTTGTTATAGGTGCTTCTGAGAGTAAAATTGATAAATTCATTGTTGATATCAGCACATTCATTACTAAACACAGTGGAAAATGTCAGCTGCAGTGTTATCCATGTATGGTAGTCATCTTGATAATCAGAAGCAAGGTGCAAATTCTAGTCTTGTAGTTTGAATGGTATATTTGTTTTCAGATGAGCATGTTACTTAAATTCTTTTAATGAAGTATGATTCTATTACTTAATTATTTTACTGATCACTCTGTTGGCTAATAAGTTAATTGTAAGTGGTTAATTTATTAAAGATATTGGCTGAAAGCCCTACTTAAAGAGTGCAGTGAAATCCCAATTTATCATTCTCACATTCAGTGAAATCCCGATTTATTGTTTCCACTTTTAATGATGTCCTTCAGTTAACATTTTTTCTCACCCCCAGCTGCAGACCACTTTAAACAGTGTATTTTTTTTTTCAGATGTAATGAATTTCAAATTAATACATAACCCACATTTAGTGTAAGATACTTTTGACCTCCCAGAACTTGTACTACAATTTAGTACAGTTCTGGTCAAAACAAGTCACTATTCATGTCTTCTCTCTGCCAGAAATTGTTACCGCATGATTGACATCACATACTGAACATGCACCAAAGTCATGCTGCTTGTGGAATCATAGTTTCTTTGATACTCAACTAAGGTTCTTTCAGTGTTCATTTCATATGTCGTTAATTATTTTAGAAACTAATTTTATAGTATTGATTATATAACTGTGTGTATGTGTAGAAAGAGTACTCTTAGTATGTGGAAAGAGTGCTCTTAACCATTTATGCAAAGAAATTATTTTGTCATATTATATACAGTATAACTCATAAGAAGAGGAGGGTTTCTTGATGTAATTTTACATAACCTCTCTATAGAGTATGAAAATTCATTCCCCAGGGATTCATTAAATAGGAATTTCACTGTAACATCATATTTACAGTCACATGCATCTTTCCATAAGAAACCTCTTCATGTAGCAAACAAATTTTGTATGGTAATCCAAAAATGTTCATGTCCTGAGTATCATTGTAGGTATATTTGTGACAGATAAAGGTACTGTCAGTTACAGTATTTATTCATTAATTTAGTATTGGAACACTGTGATGCAAAGTTAACTAATGCTTTAAGGATCTCTATAGTTTATGTGTATGGGTTAATTGATTCTTGGGTTTTTAATTATGTTCTCAACTGTATAAGTTATTTAGCGTCAAATGGTAGAATGTACAATGAACTCCCCATTATCCAGTATGTGTGGGGATTGAGGTTTGCTGATTACACAAATCTGCCAGTTGCATGAGAAAAATTCTTATAGAAAATGAATGCAGAGTCAAAACGAGATGTTTTTGCTGTACTCCTTGTGTGGGAATCTTCCTGTGTGATGTAGGGGATTGATAGATGAAAGAATTGTATGCATTCATTGTAATGAAATGATAAATTCAAGTAGCCTCTAGTGTGCTGGTGCCTGCCTGAGGATGATAGGTAGCATTGCTGGTGGTGGCTGGAAGAAATGTTATGTGGTAGGTGAATGTATGCAGATTGCAAGTTTATTTTTGTATAACTTTATAAAAGTGGTAAATTCTGTTTGAAAATTTTGCCAATTAGATGAGAATTCTAGATACTTGGATGCTGGATGACTGGGAGTTTATTGTGTATGAATGATGAGTTGAAAGGCTGTGGCCTAATTTATCTTTTTGCCCTTCCTGATGTAGGAGAATGCATTAAAATTGAAGTGTCATACCCCTTCCAATTTAATAGAACAGGAAAATATGACTTGAAATTGAAGAACCTTGAAAAAAATAACTTGGCTGATAGAATGAAGCACTTGCATATGAAATAAGATGGGCAAATGTGTAATATAGTAGACTGGCATTTATCTAGAGAGACTAAGGAATATCACAGAAAACCTCAGTAAGTCTTTAGATTGAGTTCAAACCCAGAACCTCTCAATTGTGAAACCAGAGTGAAATCCACTTGACCTTGGCAGATGAGTGGGTTGTTTAACAATGCTTTTCCAGCTGAATGGGTTACATAACACTGAATGATAGGATGATTGTGAATNTCGTGTAGAGTGCAACAGGATGCTTAAGTATAATAATGATGAAAGAATTAAAAATGATATGGAAGGAAATAGTTGTGACATATNTGATGAAAGATAAATGATACAAACTCCGTCCCAAGTGCAAACAATATATATTTATATGTCTTTGATCTTGTTCTTTCTACACTACATGTTTCGGCCTCTATCGGCCATCATCAGGTGTATACTCTTAACGTTGCTGCTACACTGAACCCAGTCTAAAATTTAACATTTAAAAACACATTGTTATTTTCTTCGTATTATCAACATCTACCTCGTTGATATGTGTCTGGTATGTAGATTATATTGCACACGTCAAATTTGATTTTCCTGTAGTAGCACTATAAAATCTTTAGTTATGATTTTAAAATCCTTTAAAATTTCTCTAAATTTTAAATATAAAATTCAAAATTGTTAGGGTTACTCGCCCTATGTCTAAAGTGCTGGAGCGGCTAGTTCTTGTTTCCACACTGTACAGGTGTTATTCAGTGTAGTCTTCCTGTGTGCGTGCCGCTGCTTGTCTTTACNCAAATTTGACGTGTGCAATATAATCTACATACCAGACACATATCAACGAGGTAGATGTTGATAATACGAAGAAAATAACAATGTGTTTTTAAATGTTAAATTTTAGACTGGGTTCAGTGTAGCAGCAACGTTAAGAGTATACACCTGATGATGGCCGATAGAGGCCGAAACATGTAGTGTGGAAGAGAACAAGACCAAAGACATATAATATATATTGTTTGCACTTGGGACGGAGTTTGTATCATTAATCGTGTAGAGTGCAACAGGATGCTTAAGTATAATAATGATGAAAGAATTAAAAATGATATGGAAGGAAATAGTTGTGACATATTTTAAGGTACTCTGTCAGCATTTCTCTAGAAGGTGTAAGGAAAACTGTGCAAAGCTTCAATGAGTCCTTGGGCTGGGATTTGAATCCAGGGTCTTCTATTTGGGAAGCAGGAGTGCTAACTATTCTACCATACCACATATTTCAGTAACTAACTAGTTCCAGGGAGCAGGATGCTACTGTAGAAGCTAACTGTTGCTAGTTAATGGAGACATTTCCAGCATTTTAGGAACTCTAAGATTCATTATCATGTTCAAAAGAGCTCATCACTGGTCCCTCTCCTGCCTGAGCAACACATATCCAGTCAACACTTCTCATTCTGTTTCTTTAAGATCCATTTTTAACTTTATAAGTAGGTTTATGAGATCACCTTGCTGCCTGTATTGTCTATTTGTCTCCCTCTAACAACTTTTGAATGGCTGCTTGAGATAAGCTGCCCTAAGGAGAGAGTGGATGGAGAACAGTGGCATGAGACATCCCATGAGGAATGGAGGCTGGAAGAAGCATTGAGACCAGTATGACATTGCAGTGTCATTCATGATGGCAATCATAGATGTCGCAGGCAAGCCCCATCACAGGGTAAATGGTGGTACGCCTGTAGGCGACTTGGAATGAGCGGCCTTAAGAAGGGAGAAATGTGACATGCCTGGAAACTGGAATAGTGGAGTCAGAAGAGATGGCTGTTGCTAGGCAGTGGCTCAGTAAACATGTTCCCTTGGACGAATACACACAACAGTAGAACTGTTGGTGTGGCGTTTTCTGTGTAGTCTGTGTCATATAAAATAAAAAGAAAATGGACGATTAGTTCTTCCCAGAACTACTTGTAATAATATGCTCCCATCTCCGCATAGCTCTCTGAAGAGTTCTCTTTTCTTCCCTCCTGCCAAATCTTAGTATGCATTTCTCTTCTGTATGTCCTACATGTCCCATCCATTTCATTAATTTGATTGTTCTAATGACATTTGATAAAGAATGTAAATTATGAAGGTCCTAATTATGCAATTTTCTCCATCCTCCTGTTACTTCACCCTCATGTGCAAATGTCCTTATTGATACTGTGTTCTCAAATACCTTTAATCACTGTTCTTACCCTAATATGAAGTCCAAGTTTCACACCTATACAGATCTATATGAAAATGTATCCTTTTTGTATTTTAATCTTTATGTTTATAGATAGGGGGTGAGAAGACAAGATTTTAAACTGAATGGTAGTAAGCATTCCCTGAACTTCATTTGATCTTAATTTCTTCTTAAATGCACTTTTGATTTGTTGGTGTCTTATTGAATGTTGTCGTGTTTTCAAAGGATATATTAGCTGTCTTCATGTTATGAGTTTGTCCTGCAGTTTGACAATGAAACATCAATTTTAGTATCCATGTTAAGGGTAAAGTTACCTCTGGGGCAGGGGCAGGGAGTGAACAGCTTTACACTCCAGTCACTTTGGCCCCAAACAAGGGCACACTGGTAACCACTGGATGGGGCTGGGTAGGCCCTACAGTTGGTCTAGACATATGACGAAGAGAAAAAATATCTACTGCCAGGGAATGAGTATTGGCTATACAGCCCAGTCACTTCATTGACTGATTTGCCTGGACTCATACTAGTTATCTGTAGTAACAAAAGCTAAAGGAAAGGATTAATTTTATAATATGAATTTATGACATCTTGGGCATTTTCTACAAAAAAAAGAGAGAGAGAGAGAAAGCCCCTTTATAACACAACTATGATTCTGAAAGCACAGTTCCACCATTTTCTTTTATGAAGGGATTGTTACATAGCGTCATGCTGAGATGAAATTATTCTACATGTCTGAATAGGATCATGTGTCATTACCATAAGGAAAACTTTTCCATTTACAAAATTTTTGAAGCTCATTATTTATTTATACAAACAGTGAAATACAATGCCTAAGTTTGTTCAAGAATGGTCAAGCCAGTTGTTCAGGTTTCTCGCCTGTCCCTTCCCACATCTTAGTGTTTTCCTCAGCAAATTGTAAGTAGTATGGTACTTTAATATGAACCACAATTGTTCCTTCC
This sequence comes from Cryptotermes secundus, assembly GCF_002891405.2. Classification (NCBI taxonomy): domain Eukaryota; kingdom Metazoa; phylum Arthropoda; class Insecta; order Blattodea; family Kalotermitidae; genus Cryptotermes; species Cryptotermes secundus. The sequence goes on from NW_019734322.1 coordinate 1,145,819, forward strand.
ACCATCTTGATTTATCTTTCACAGTCATTCTGTTATGTGGTGCAGTATAACCTATGCTGCTTATGAAGTGACTAAATAAAAACACATACCTTCACTACTTATTTCAACATGAACAGCTTAATGTAAACAAGTGTGGTATGTAATATATGACTTGCTGTTTCAGATTGTTTGATTAGAAAATCTGAAAGATTATTATGGGATATCATTTGGAAGGAAAGCAATTCCTTGCCATAATCCTGTGCTTAATTTTCTCATTGTTTTATGCTAAAGGGGTAATTGGCATGAAGAAAACAGTTCAGCAGTGCCATGGAGAGCATTAACTAAGAAGTGTAGCAAACCCACAAAAAAAAAACACTGAAAAGTCTCAGATCATCATCACATAGAAGGATCATATGAGTTACTTTCATAAGTTTCACTTTTCATTAAATTGTGTTGATTTGTATATTTTTTTAGAGAGCACTTAGTGCAGCCACTAACTGTATTAATGAAGAACACGAAACATCAGAATAAGCGTTATCAAGTTTTATTCTGATTTTCAGATTTCTGTTTCTTGCATACCTTGAATAAATTTGATGTGTAAATGTTTCCACACAGTCAGTTATAGAGGCTGTCTTCATATTTTGAATCATCCACATCAGAAAATTCATGACTGTAGCAGTGGGGAATTTTTGCACGAAAAGTGCTGAAATAAGCAACCAGTTCATGGACTTAAGAGCTAGTTTCTTTGATACTGACTTTATACAAATATTTGTGATGTATAGCCTATTTGTTTCATTTCACATTATAAAGTTTATTTATAATTATGCTTTGCCAAAGCTTTTTAATACTTTTATATATATATATATAAATCAGTATGAGAATTAATTTTATTTGCTAAAAGAGTGTAAGATGTGTAAGCAAAAGTGATTTGTTTAATCATGATCATTTCTTCTTCCTCGTAATTTCTCAGCATTTCAAAGACAATAAACAATTTTGCATCATGAGCAAGTTCCCATCATCACAATGTTTTGAGATGTTGGAGAGTATCTGTGACACTCCTCACATTGGAATTAATGTAACGTCTTTACATTCTCACACTACAAACTTAAAATGACTTTTGTGCCTTCCTGTCTGTTAATTGAAACAAAACCTAGAATGCATCTTATGGAAGAACCGGTGTTGTGGAACCAATATACAGATTGTGATTGTTGACAAATAATGTACTGTAGACTGTGGTCTTCTGTCTTTTGAGCTCTCAAATATTCTAAAAGAAATTCATCTTTGTATACGAATTCATACATTTTGTCATACTTTATCTTGTGTCCAGAAATGCTGAGATATTTTGTCAGTGTCCTAGATATATGTACAAAATGCTTGTGAGAATAGGTGGACCAATTTATATGTGGGCTTCGCAGTCCTCATATCTGCATGTCTGGGTACCATCATATACAGTTGATACCAAGTACAAAATAATTCGACAAAGTGAATGAAAAATGTCAGTAATTGCACTCTGTCCCAGCATGGCAGAGGTTTCAGTGCATGTCACATTGATGAATGAAATCCATTGTGAATTTTGAAAAGTATTGTTCTCACTCTGCTTTGTATTCAGGAGATTTTAGCCTAGAATCTCATGTCTGCTAATGAAGATTTCCCTCTAAAGTTGTGTGGGACAATGTTCATCTCATGAAAGATTTTTTATCTCTCTTGTAGTAGTCTGCCATCAGAGTTGGTGACTGCAAAGGGAGATTTATTTCACAAACTTTTGAATCTGGCTACCATAAATTTGGTGCCTGTGTAGAGTTGCTTTAATGGAGATGAGCCTTTCTTGAAAAGCCGCCAGTTGCACAGCTAGATAAGAATTTCCCAGCATTTTATGAAACCCAAAGGTTCATTACTGTATTCACAAGAACCCTCCATTGGTCCCTATTCTGATCCAGATCAATCCAGTCCATACCCCCCCATCCTATCTCCCTAAGATCCATTTTAATATTATCCTCCCGCCTATGTCTCATTCTTCCTAATGGTCTCTTTCCTTTTGGCTTTCCCACCAAATTCCTATATGCATTTATTTTCTTCCCCATATGTGCTACATCCCCTGTCCATCTCATCCTCCTTGATATGATCATTCTAATTATGTATGGGGAAGAGCACAGGTTATCTTCATTATGCACTTTTCTCCAGCCTCCTATTATTTTATTTTCTTTCAGTCCAAATATGTTCCCCAGCATCCTGTTCTCAAACATCATCAGTCTATGTTCCTCCCTTAATGTCAGAGGCCACATTTCATACTCGTGCAAAAACATGAGCAAACCTATGGTTTTGTATACTCTTCATTGACACACTGTGCTTCTGTCCACAATGCATCTAGTTTATTATCTCTGTCCTCACTACATGTTTTGACTGTATAAGACCATCACATGTCTCTATTTGCCAAAACTTTCACTGTATAGTGTATGCACCTTCACCTATCACACGTGAATGTGATATCTCAAACTTAAAATAAATATACTCCATTAAAATTTCAATTTTTTGCTTGGGGGCTGTCATTCTTTTGTCAAATTATCACAGTGGTTGGATTCATTTTGCAGCAGTATGGGTGGTGTATAAGCAGTTCCCAGTTGTGTTTGCACGATTATCATGTATGCCCCTTTGACTGTGTTCTTTGCCCTACCTGTTGTAGCATTGTTTTGCTCTGTGTATACAGACCTAGAATATTGTTAACTGCAATGCAGGCTCAGGTCCCAACTGGTGACCTTTGTTGGTCACTACTTTTTCAGCCTGGAACACTGCCACATGGTGAGGTGAAATGAGGCATGTCTAGCATTGCTGGAACTTGCCAAATAGGAAAGTATTCTAATTGAATTTGTTCATTTGCTTTCGCCATTTCCATTTCAGAGAATGGAGCTCACTTGTTCAAGTCAGGACATTGTATATTTTTGTCACATCATAACATCCAGGCATTTTAATCACAAACTGTACAGATGTGCAAGTCTACATTTACGTAGCAACATTTTAATATTAATTTCTCCCATCTGGGATTTGACACCATGTGGGGTAGTAAATCATTGCCGTCACTTCAGAGGATCCTACCGCCTCCATCTTCAGGTGGTAATCTGATATGATCTCTTGTTGATCAAATGTTTGAAAGGTATATGCCTTTTTATAAAGAATGCTACACATTATAAATTGTGGAATCATTTTATTGCAAAACTTCACATTCTTTTCCCATCCTTTATGCGTAGAACAAGAAATATAAATTTCATGTGGCCTGTAAATTATTACATTTATCTTACATAACTGTAAAGTAACTGTGACATTTTAACATACTACCCCTGCATGCTAATGGATGGACTGGGGAACCACCCGAATACAAAGCATATGTGCATGTTTAGCATTCATCATTTGGCAGAAAGCTCATTTTGAATGTCACTGTCCTGCATTCTCTTTCAACAATTTGAACATACCCTTCATACCAACAATATTTGTCACAACAGCAACAGGAACATCAATAGCAAATGTTAGATGCTGTGCTGTGCCACTACATATGGCCATCTTTGTATCTGTGAACAAGTGACTGCTTAAGCTTCCATAATAATATGCTCATCAAACAAAGTGACAGTTTTCTTCTTACTGATACGTACCCATAGCTGGATAAAATATTTGTCTTTGTGTGTAATTTTGTATTATACCATAACCTCTAATGACAGAAAGGAAGCCCTGAAGAGTGTATTCTGTAGTGTGAAATTCTTCTTGTCTTGTGTTGCTAGTAAGTATACTACTTGTATTTATTTAAACTATTGATTTGCATTACATTAAAACAAACATTTGTGAACAGTGTGGATTTGTGTCTACGTCTGCTTATTTATGCCTTTTTTATATTGCTTTAAATTAGCATATACTAGAGATGTAATGCCTGTCTTCAACATAGTTCATTTTCAAAACTCAGTATTCCAATATATTTTGATTAAATTTGGTATGTGGAAGTTTATGTATTAAGTTCCTTAAGATCTACATCCATCCATGTTCTCCTACTTATATCATTCACTCATGGAGCTGAGCCCTTCTTGAGAAGCTGCCAATTATGCAGCTACTAAAGAACTTCCCAGCGATTTATGGAACCTGAAGGGTCATTACCGTGTTCACAAGAGCCCTCCACTGGTCCCTATCAATCCAATCTATACCATCCCATCCTATCTCTTTAAGATCCATTTTAATATTGTCCACTCACCTATGTCTTGGTCCTTCTAGTGGTCTCTCTACTTCTGATTTCACACCATAACCTATATGCATGCCTCTTCTCCCCAATTTGTGATATATATCCTGCCCATCTGATCCTACTTGATTTGATCATCATAACTGTACTTGTCATGAAGCTCATTATGTAGTTTTCTCCAGCCTCCCGTCACTTCATCGCTCTTTGGTCCAAATATTCTCCTCAGCACCCTGTCCTCAAACACCCTCAGTCTATGTTCCTCCCTTATTACCAGAGACCAAGTTTCACATCCATACAGACCACAGGCAAAATTATAGTTTTGTATATTCTAATTTTATGTTTCTAGACAGCAGATGACAAGATAAAAGGTTCTGCACTGAATGGTGGCAAGCATTACCCACATTCAGTCTCCTCTTAATTTCCTCCTGAAATCAGGTTTTCATTTGTAATGGTCATTCCCAAATATCTTAACTGTGCTACATTTTCAAAACATCTGTTACCTATCTTTATGTCATGATTTTATCCTGCATTTTGGTGACGAGACAGCAACATATACTTAGGTTTCTCTATGTTTACTTCTAGACCAACCTTCTTACTAACATCAATTAAAAGGTTGTGTGTTTCTGTTTATGGTATCTATATTATCACCTAGTAGATTCATCTCATCAGCACAGGCCAACAGCTGATATGATCTTCGGCATGATGCAATGAAATTCAGGTTGTCACGTCCTTTAAAGTTTTGGCAGCTATATGTTGGCATAGAGGTAAAGTTGTTCCTGTGCTTAATTAATCAAGATGCCATTACATATGGGGAATCTTAAACCTCGTCACCTATGGGGGCGAGTGATCTGTTTCAGATTGCAAGTGCTGTTACCTCTGGGGAAAAGGCCCCATGTACCCACTGGGCATGAACTGCCTTACAAATCTATGGGCAGGATGCTGCATAAATTTGTAGCATAGCCAGTCTGTATGTGTGGAGAAAAGTCTCTACCTCTGCCTGTAATTGGAGCTATACTGACAGTGATAGATACAGCAACCATACTATTTGTGGTCGATAAAAAGGTAATCATATTCCAAAGCAGGCATCCTAGCGATTTATAGCTATAATTTCGCCTTTAATGACTGCGTCATCGCCGCCAAACCATCTTCGTTTTTGTGGAAGTGCAAAGCCATCATGGATTATATACATGTTTTTACACCAGAGATTTGGTTATCATTCATACACATGACTGGGCCACTGCTGTTATCCACAATTATTTTTCATCTTATACCACATCACGTAGTCCAGACCGGCTCTGGGGTCCACCCAACCTCCTATCCAATGGGTACCGGGGGCTCTTTCCCCGGGGGTAAAGCGGCCGGGGCGTGAGGCTGACCACTCACCTCTAGTTAGTGCAGAGGTCAAGAAAATGTAGATCTATACATCCACTCCACCAAAGTCTTCATGGCGTAGTGCTTAATTACTTAAGCACAGGGACAACTTCACCTTCTTTACCTTACCTTATAAGCCATACCTGAGAATTTATTAAAAAAGTTACACATTTCCGCAATCAAATACGTCAGTTCCGTCGAAACAAGTCAGCAGCTCATTTTCAAATAGTATTGACAGATCACTGCAGTTATCCATAATGTAATTCATCTCAAGTCCCTTATCTGAGAATCTGTTAAAAATACGAGTTAAAATCACAAATCACTTCCCTCGTACCTCATTACCAGTTTCCAAACAGTACTGAGAGATATTTTAAAGAGAGGAGGACAATTTCGAACCAGCTTCGGGAATATCGTGGTTTAGTTGGCGACAGTGTGAGTGATGCGGACATGACATAAATTTGTGTGAAATTCAAATTTGTGCAGTTAGTTTTAAACACGCAAGGAAGAAGAGAAGGTAAGAAAGTGAGTGTACAAGTATAATTTGCAATGTGCATTGGTCACGAAGGTAATGACCTTGTTTTGTTTACGAAAATGGAAACAGACTCCTAAGAGTGTTGAGGTTTTCACTGCTTCGACTTTGAAATAATCTTCTAGAATGTGACGCCATGTAATCTGACGGACAGGCATCAGTGTTTCGGAAGAACGGGCTGCCTTCATCTTCAAGATGGAAGATGGATGCAGAAACTTCTGACTCTTGTTTGGACCAGTCAAAAAGACTTAGACGGTTTCTTTCGTTTGCAGCAAGCCTATTAGTAACTGAGTACCTTAATGCAGACTTCATTATGCCTAACGGAATTATTATTCTCCCCTACCCTGATTCATAAAAATGCTTGAAACTCTGATACTAATTAAGATATATAGTTATGTGTCAACTGAATGACCATAATTGGAGCTTTCGTTCCTTGTGACACCCATAATATTTCTGGCCACATTAACATTTGACTTAGACATTCAACATTAATTTATGAAGAACTGTATTTTGTAAGTTTTCCAAAACGTTTTTGATTATATAAGTGTATTTTTTGGAAAATTTCGTGTTGGAACATGAATGTGTTGATGAGATGCATATTTGTTTATAACTACAAGTTATGTACATATTGTTGATCACTTGGATTAAAGATTATGGTGAGCTATATAGGTAATACAGCATTAATAAGGAATGCAAGAGAGCTACCTTGCAGGTTTATTCATTAAAACATTACAATTAGTTTTTTCAACCAAGTAAAATTATTACCTATTCAAGTTACTATTTATGTTATGTGAAGCCCGCTTTGTAGTTTCTCAGTGGTGCTATGGGATTCCATTTCACTAATAACATAGGTGCGACCAGTTATAGTTTCTGGATCCACTTTTGTAAGCACCTTTGAGCTGGAACCCACAAAAATTTGGCAGTGAAGAATTTTTTTTTTGGACCAGAGGGATACAAAAATGTTGGTTAAATTTCACTTCCAGTCAGTTGTAAAATACAGAAGAAAACAGTTTATGTAATGTTCATAAGTTGCAAATCTTAGGCTGTCGTCCATGTGATACTCTTCATATTGCAAGTGTGTCTGGTGTTGAACATGTTTGCTTCTACAGCAGTTTTGTCTAAAGTTGCTTTCTGAGGTGGGAATGACACAATGTCTGAGTACTGGAAAGTGTTCGAGCTTTCCTAAGCCTCTGTTCACGCATCAGTGTTTTTTGTTTTATTGTTGTTTTGCTGTGCAACAGTACATTACTCAAAAGTGGCTGAAGGAATATTTGCAACAGCCCTCTTGTAAAGTTGTCTCAGTTTTTTTTTTGTATCGTAATATGCTCATAAGGACTCTGTGGACTTGTCTTTCTTGCTAGCCTTTAAATTGTTCCCCAAATCCCATCACATGTACCTTTGTCATGTGTTGTTGCAAAGAGGTGCCACTGCTTGTCCATATCAAAATCATTTTTACGATAGCAGAGGTTCACGAAATTTGTTCTTTGCTTATACAGTGAAGCAGCCCATCAGAGATGTAGTAAATCATAGTCAGATCTTTCAGTTTAACAGAAAGTAAGTAGCATAATTGACTTTGAAACAAATGCACAGCTACAATGTCATGTCTTAAACAGTGTGATGTGTGAAATAAATCTGTTGTGTGTGTCATTTTGTTTTGTGAATTATGATCCACAGATGAATGAAGAGTTGCCTGAACATTGTTCCAATGAAAACCTTGTACTTTATTATGTATGATGGAGTAGTATTCAGGAAATTCGTGAATAGTGATTTCTCCAATTTCAAGGTGTAGCTTCAGTACTTTAGAAGAACATGATTGCTTGTCATAGTTTTCCTAATTGATCAGTTCTTTTATAGAACTGTCAAAATTTGAACATTTTTGCCCTTTTCCTATTATGAGAAATTGTTTCTTCAATATTGCTATCATTTCACTTTTACTTGAATTGTCAATACCACTGAAGTTTTATTTTCCTTTTCATGGCTCTTGTGATTTTATTGAACTTTTCCTTTGGGTGCTTCACTTGTAACAGCCTTTTAGTAAAAAATAGTGACAATTGTAAAGATTCCAGAACCTTATTGACTGAAGAAGCAATGCAGGTCTGTTCATTTTTAGAACTATTCAAGTCTCCCTTGTCATGTTCTGAGTTCTAAGAGATAACTGCTCAATTTCCAAAACTTACAGGCAAATGGGCAATAGCTTTTCTGCTTTTGTCACAGAGCTGTAAGACATAGGATTGACCATCTGATAAGTTTGTGTTAATAGACCTGTTTACTGTTTTAACTGTACACTACATATTTTGCCCATAAATGATGATCATCTGGTGACATACACAAATCAACCAAAAAGATCTAGAATGCATGTCGTCTTCATTAATTTGGCTTGGATTCTGCAACCATTGCAATCTAGCCAACTTCTGTTGTTCTAATAGCATGTTTATACTTCAATAAAAACATAGTCTGTCTTTGGCTCACATTATAATCTTCTTTCATTCTTTCTCAACCTTTGTTGATGTCCATATTATCATCCAAGTTTCCAAAGCTGCAAACAAGTTTGAGATTTTAACCTGACACTGTTCTTTATCTTTCACATAATTCAGTTTCTTGAGACTAAATCTCTCCGTACCAACTTTTGTATTGTCTGTTTGCTGTTTGACTGCCTCTGACTTTTTCAACCCACTGAATATGGCCAGAATCATAGTCACCTCCTCTGAAATATTAGATATCACGTACACTTTAATTCCATCTGCTGTATACAAGGTGTGTCCCAAAAGTCATGAAATATATATATATTTTTTTTTAATTTATTGATGATTGGTGCAAAGTGTTAATATTCTTCAAAGTACTGTCCATGAGCATCTACACATTTTTTCCACCGACTCTCCCATGCCTGATACGCCCCCTCAAAGCCTCGACGTGAACCTCATTTAAAGCTGTTGTCACGGCCGCTTGGATAGCCTAAATGCTTTCAAAATGGCGTCCTTTGAGTGCAGTCTTGATCCTTGGGAACAAAAAGAAGTCGGCCGGAGCTAGGTCGGGGCTGTAGGGTGGCTGCGGCAGCGTTGTCACGTGGTGCTTTGCCAGGAACTCACGGACGAGCAGAGACGTGTGGCTGGGCGCATTGTCATGATGCAGCCGCCAGTTAACGATGCGATGCACAACGGTTTTTGGAATGTTCAGAGTGTCGGCTAACAACTGGACAGTCATTCGACGGTCAGTATTCAACAAATCACGCACACGAGTCACATTTTCATCGGTTTGGCTTATTGATGGCCATCCAGAGTGGGGGTCATCTTCCACTCCTTCCTGGCCCTCTTTAAACTTCTTCACCCACCTTGTAACTTGCACATATGATAGAGCAGATTCCCCGTAGGCTTGCTTAAGCAGTTCGTGAGTTTTGGCAACTTTTTTGTTGAGCTTTGTGCAGAACTTGACTGCCCAATGTTGTTCGAAAGTATCTGCCATCGCGCGCCGTGACGTGGTCACAAAACAGGTGCACTAAATCAGCGATACTGACGCCTCTGATGCTCGAGCAGACTGACCTTGGGCGCGCTGCGAAGCTAAAGGCCTCGCCCCCCTAACCCAACCGGTTCCAGTGCACTCCGACCAGTAGGAGCGCGGGAAAGAAATATATTTCATGACTTTTGGGACACACCTTGTATCAAATTGTATTCAGTGTAGTGTGATGAAATCTTGATTTAGTGAATATTTTTTCTTCTCCCTCTGGAATGAAATTTAAATGATATTGTCACGTGTTGGGTGTATAACGCGACAAATAACTTCATACCTTATTTCATATAGCGAATTTATTTCACTCACTCTTACAATCACACAATTTACAATCTCAACATTCCTGCCATTGGCAGTATCATAAATACTCCGGTGAAAGATAGACAGCAATTAACTGATTACTCTTTCTCTAGTAACTGGCTCAGTACTCACTAACTAACTAACTGACTGACTCTGGTAACTGATAGGTACTGCTTTTGCGTGACGCCGTGTTTGCCGATAGCCTAGTAACCCTGTCGGGAGTTGTTTAGTGCTGCATAGCAACCACGGCATCCCTTGGTCACGTCACCACGGGAGGGGGCGGGGTGTTGACTGGCCTATTACCGTAGCAACGGCAACACTCCGAAGGTGTTATGTCACCACTGGCGGGGGAGGCGGTGTCCTGAATAGCGCAAATACATCACAATATATAGTATTCATTTTTCCTCTCTCTAGTGAATTTCAAGTTAATAAATGAATTGTATTTAGTGTAAGACATTTTCAGCCTTCCAGAACTTATACATACATTTGGTGAAATTGCTAGATTGTTGTTTAAGCAGCAGTTGATGTTCATATTTTCTCTGCCTGAAATCATTACCACACAATCATAATTTTTGGTGACTGACATCACGCATGGAATATGTGCAAAAACAGATGCCACTTTTGACATCGATATTTGTTTGATTCTTGACTGAAGTTATTTCACTGATTATTTTTGTGTCATTAATTATTTTAGAAATGAATTTGAAATTACATATATATGATTATGTGTACATGTTTGGAAAAAGTATATTTAAACTACTTTCATAAATTAATTATTTTTTTACGTTTCAAAATTTATTCCTATAACTTAGTTTCATGTAAACCCTCATTCCAAATTGTCAGTGTCAAAGTAACTTCTCTTTCTGCATTTACTCTGAAGTCTAACAAAGTGTTCATGTGCTAACTAGGGGATTGGTTGAATACATTCCCCGGGTTTTCATAAAAGCTGCCCTTTTTAACCTCTGTTGGAACATGCACATTCAGAATAACATCACTCCAGTGAACTTGTATTATACAAGAGTTGGATAAAAAGTAGTGGCAACACTGCTGTAACATGAAAGATGTGTGTCAGGTGTCACTAGCGCCATCTGTAGCCGATAGCAGAACTTCAGTTGAAGTAGTGTAGTGAGTGGCTCTGGTTGTGTTTCATTGAATTGCATTGTCTTGAAGTGCAGGAGCCCAGTTCAAGCACCCTAACAACATGTTTAAATAAAAATTGAAGTTTTACGAGGTAGTAGTGCACAAAACTGTTATCAGGGACTGCAAGAAGCATGTGGTGATGCTGCTTTGCCATATCGCACAGTGGCACGGTGGGTGAAAGTGTTCCGTGAAGGGAGGGATGCCATTCAGGACAGCCGTCATTCAGGACAACTCCATGTTGACAGCCACACAATTCAGCTTCTTGCTTCTCTGCTGGATGTCAATTGTTGATGGGCTGTGCGGGAGTTAGCTGCAGAGTTAGGCATATGTCACAAAACTGTGCTCCACATTCTGTGTGATATTCTTGGATACCGCAAAATTACAGCCAGTTGGGTACCCCATACAATGTCCGAAGTGCAACAATGGCAACTTTATGCAATTGCACAGGACTTTTTGGACCGGTACCAGAAGGAAGATGACGACTCCCTTGGATGGATCGTCACTCTGGATGAAACTTGGGCTTGTTCATACGAACTGCACTTGAAGCGACAGTCAAATGAATGGAAGTATCCTGGCTCTCCTCGTCCAAAGAAAGTGCTCCCTACACAGAGTAATGTGAAGGCGATGTTCACTGATGGAGTGATAATACACCAAACTGTACCTCAGCGACAAAGAGTAGACGCTGCCTACTACTGCAGTTTCCTGCATAATCATCTTCGTCCAGCACTCAAGAGAAAGCGACGACACTTGTTGGAAACGAACCCCATCAGCCTTCATGACAATGCAAGGGCTCATACTGCGGACGCTGTCAGGGATCTCCTTCGCCGCTGGCGATGGGAGATACTGCAACATCCGCCACACTCACTCGATATGAGTGCGTGCGATTATGATATCTTTGCCAAAATGAAAGGACCACTGCGAGGGTTACGTTACAACACAAGAGAGGAGATTATTCATGTTGTAGGGCAGTCACTGCTGGACATCAACAGAAGTGGTCACGCTGATGGTGTACGACACCTTCCACAAATTTGGCAGAAGGTGGTACACATGGGGGGCGATTATATTGAAGGAATGTAAGTGTGTTTATCTCAGGTAATAAAGTCACTTCAGAACTATAGAGGCATTGCCACTACTTTTTATCCAACCTATGTATATTACCTGTCACTAACAAACTCTTAACAGTGATATGATTGATTCCCTTGTGTATGAAAAATCCCATCCCACAGTGATGGTTAGCTTTGCCATTTCCATAGAGATATTTATAATCATTCAGCACAACCTTTGTACCATTTGACCTCCCATACTCCACCTAAATTCAGTTCTGAATCTAATTCTGTTTGCTAATCATCTTGTTTTCAATGAACCTGGCTTATAGGGATATAATGATATTCCAAGTTCCAAATTTCTTGTCCATTTTCTATTGTTTAGGTCATTCAAAGCATCTCTCCTAGCCTGATGCTTTGTGTAACATTTTCTAATATGTTAGCATTTTACAGTGATAAGTTTGTGGTCCTACATCTAACCCTCTGTTGACTGATTCATAATATTTGTAGCTACCCCCTATATGTGGATGCTGTCTCCTCCAAACCACAATCTGAGTATGTCCCACTGCATGGTGATAGGGGATCTTTGTAGTTGGTACCGTTTCTTGCAATTAACACAAAAAACTGAGCATTTTGTAGACTCCTGCTTTGTTTTTCAGATATAACAGGGAGGCAACATGCCAAATCCAAAGCGAAGCCGTAGAGGAGGAAAATCAGCATCTATTGCCAGTATTCAGGAGGATGATTCTGAGAACTCGCAGGGGGGAACTACTGGCCTGGACAAGTTAATTGCCTGGCTTGAGGATTTTGATATGCAATGTAATTTTATGCTGCTGAGTATAAATCAACATTAGCATGTCTGAATTGAGTGATGACATTATTTCTGAATGCCTGAATCTTTTCCTCTGTTAAATGAATGCAAGGGGAAATTTTTGATGTCACATTTATTGTTGAAGTTTAGATCACTAGAAACAGAAATGTGTACTACATGTCTCATCACTGAAACACAGGGTAGAATCATATAAATTCTGTGAAACTGGCGTAGCCCCTAATACTTGGATTGATAGTAACAAATCAAATGATAGCCATGAAGAATTTAGGAGCAGGTTTAGATCTCAAAATGGATGCTTCCATTCAGTTCAGAGCCTTGTGTCTTGTTGTGTCCCATTTAAAACCTAATTATCAAAATATACAAAAGTAATTTCACTTATCAATTTATGTGTGTGGTACTTGGTCTCACTCTTTGAGAGGGAGACATAGATTCTGGATGCTTGAGAACAGATTGTTGAGAAGGATCTTGGAAAGACGAAATAGGAAGGGTCTGGAGAAAGTTGCAGTCTACATACTGTTAGGGTAACTAAGTCGTGAAGGATGAAATTGGAAAGATGTGCAGTTGAAAGATTTATGAAATATTTTTGTTCAAATGTCAGGGGAAGAAAGCACTTGAGATGGATGGATAATAGTGAAACAGATCTTAAAATAGCATAGAAATATGCGAACTGGATTAAACTAGCTCAGCATAGGGTCTGATGATGGGCTTATGGGAACATGGTAATGAGCATTCAAGTTGCATGTAAGTGGGTATGTTATGTCTAAAACATCTTTGAAGGTGCATGATACAATGAGTAGGTAACGTTACAGAAGGAAAGTCCTCTGTGTTGAACATGGTCTCCGATATAGTGGTGTTTCTAGCGAACATTTATAGGTTAACCTTTATCGGACGAACGTCATCATATGATGTCGTTAAAAGTTAGGGCAGCTGGCCGAACGTCATCATATGATGTCGCGGATTCCACGCGTGTAAGGTTTTTTTTAATATTATATTAAAAATATAAATTGTTGTTCTATTTACATGATTTTTGGTCACCACCTTTATAAGGAGACAGCCTTCCTTCCTGCATGATCTAATGTAATCTAGGGACGTCATATGACGTTAAAAGTAAGGACAAATTTAAGAACGACATCATATGATGTCGCGCATTCCACGTGTGTAAAGATTTTTTTAAATTTAAATTTAAAATATAAANCTTTCTACATTAAAGGAGCGTTCATTTCGTTCATTTATCATAAAAAATGTAGAAATCACACCATTTTTAGAAACATGCTTACAATTTCATTGCTCTAGAAGGGCGGGCATTTAAATAAACTCCGTCCAGCTGCCCCTACCGGAAATTAAATGGCCCGTCCGATAAAGGTTAAATCATAAATAACATCTGTATATATGGTCAAATCTTGGTAATGTGAACCCACATTGTTCCAAACTCTTAGTGGTCTTAACTGACTTACAGTGCCATAAAAGAAAATTGGCACCTCCAAAAATTACAAATTTAATCTGATTATTTTACTTCCTTGCAGTAAAAATGAATTCTTCTGAAACTTTTCTTTTTAATGGACCTGCCTCTCTAGGAGGTTGCCGCTTTCCCCGAGCCTGGCATGTAGTCAAATGTCTGCAGGTTCCAGTAGCTGTTCATATACAAAATGTACCTATAAATCTTCTGAGTAAATAATTTTACTAACAAATGTTAGTTTTTTATTTTAAACCCAGTAATTCAAATGATTTGGTAGTCCAAACACAGCAGTGCTTGAATTAGGTAGGATTATTGAGTTTTCATTGTACAAATAATGCTGATGCTGAAGATGACTCACTTCCAGAGATGTTTTAGAGCATTATTTTTTCCTGGCCTGAATAATAGTCAGCTTTTCAAGAAAGGTCCTGTACCAAGGCATGAAATAGCTCTTACAATGGAGAGAAATGAATGCAGTATGTGGATAAGAAATATCTCACTGAAAGACTGGTATTTTAATATTGCTGCAGACTTTTTTCATAGATAAAGTGGTTAGGCTGCAGGGGTATGTGATGGACGTTTGGTCTGTTATGACCAGGGCCTGGAGTTTGATGACCTGAAAATATTTAAAAAATGACCAAAAGAATCCAGAAAAATTACCTAAAATATGACTCAAAAATGTAATATGCAGGGCCCGGATTTTGATGACGTGAAAATATTAAAAAAATTACCTATAAAATGACCGAAAAAATACAGAAAAATGACCTAAAGGAGAAAAGAAGAACACTTTGCTTCCATGTTATTCACATTTCAGAAAACATATGAAGAAAAGTTCCCTAAAATGGCCAAAAATGACAAGAAATACCCATAAAGGTCCAAAAAATTACCCCCAAAATGAAAAAAAAAAGACGTTAAACCTAAAAATGTCAAAAAAATGACAAAAAAATTACCTATAAAATTTACATTTCTGTAACCAGCAGCTCATATCCAAGATTTATATATTTAAGAGCATCGCATAGGATACAAGGAAAAGAAGATGACATGCCATCAAAATCCGGGCCCTGGTTATGACTAATGAGGAAGTGAATGATAGGATCATGTAATTTGGAAGCGAGTTATGGTCCTCTTGTCCTAGAGTAGTGTTTTGGCATTTGTCAGGTGACAGTGAAGGAAACCACAGAAATCAGGCAATATATCCTACAGCAGCTGTGATTTGAACAAGATACCTCTCAAAGAATTATATCATCTGAGATATGATGCCATGTAGTCCATTGAAACTGACCTGATGTTTTGGAGGAACATGTTGCTTCCATCTTCTGGGCTGCCAAGCATGAAGCAGGCACCAAATATAGTACCGTTGACATAACCTATTCTGACTTGCATTGTTGAGTAATAACCCAAACTGAGTACTACTGAGCCACAAATATCAAAACATTTTGTGTGAAAATGGTATAGTCCTCACTATAGCTAATTTTATTTGTTTCTCTGTTGCAGTTGAAAACAGACTTGCCCTTTTTGATAAATTATTTGCTGAAAAGTTGAAAGCAGTAGAACGGTGTTATGCCTTGGAACGTATGAAAATTCCTCCTGAAATTTTAAATAGCAAATTGGTGACAGAAGATAGTGTAAGTGTCTTTTAAGAATACATATTGTACCTTTTATGCATAATACTTATATAGATGCAGGGTAGGATTTTAACTGGTATTTTAGAATTTGTGTAAATTCTTTGTTGTTGAATGTAACATTCACAGATCATTCTGCTCATTTTGGAAGTTTCTTTGCTGCTGTTTGAAAATGTGAACTAAGTAACAAGATGGTATCATGTGTGACATCAGGAAGTGTTTATCAGAAACTCTTAGTTAGTTAGTTAGTTAGTTAGTTATTGGAGAGGGTGGGTTTCCCCATGCACTGAGACCTGTATTGGTCCATTGTGCTTCCCTCTATGATTTCTACCAGTCTCTATATCCTACTGGTACTGGTGCTTACCATCAGTCCCGCCCAGCCAGCGAGACCGGCTCTACTAGCTGAGAGGTATCTATAATGCTTTCCCCATCTACCAGAGGTATTAGAGACTGCTGTTGGGTAGGAAATGTCCGTTAATTTGGCTCAGTGACCTCCTTTGGAGATATGAGGTTCTTTTACGTGCTGTAAAGCTATGACACGGGACCCACGGCTTAAAGTCCCTCCCGGAGGACTTGTTCCCTGAATTTTTCCGCCCTTAAAAATTCGACGACCTCCACCGGGTATTTGAACCCGCGTACTACGAGTCATGAGGTGGGAACGTTACCTCTAGACTACGGAGGCCACTACCAGAAACTCTTACTCTTCTGGTAATAGAGCATTGTCATGGAGGAAGAGTATCATTGACAGTTTTCTGTTGTGTTACACCATTGGGAGACGCTATACACCGAATCATCAAACAATTTGATGAAACTAGAATCGTGGGTGATAAATGTGTGAAGGGGAATGAATGCAGAGACCCTGTTTGTATGGAAGAAGTTGTCGACGATAGTGACAGATTTTCCAATGCAGTGCTGGTTCAGACTCTAATCTGTTGTGCTGAACTTCACACAATTTTCCATGGCCTTTTTGTTATTGCCTTCCTTGCTGCACCAATACCTTCAACAGATTTCCGTAGTGTGTAGAATGATCTCTGAAAGTTCCCTACAGTTGTTATCAATAACAAAGAAGTTATTGAAAATGTAATGTGTCAAATGATAAAGGAAGCACTCTGCATATGCCTTCCATATCATATTGTGGGACTGTATTACATGTTGGTCCTTTGGTTATTTATATTGAGTTCTATTGGTTTCATTATGGAGACAGTCTTCTAGAGTATATTTTGTTTGTATTTACTTCCTTCCTTTATTGTATCTTAGCCATTTGCTTATTACAGTTTCATTTGTACTTAATATTTGGACACAATATATAGCCATCAAATATTCATCCATGCAAATATTCCATAAAATTATGTGCATTATTTAAACCTTTGCTGTACAGGATGTCTCAAACTTCTAAGAAGCTAGTTTAAAGTGTCTGGGTAAACTCATTTAAATTTAAACCACACTATGCATTGTCCAAAGATCCTTAGCTTAGTATTCTTCATGAAGAATTTTAGTGTCTAAAACAGACATTGGTTGGTATAGTAAATGAATGTCTCTGTTATATCTGGGTGGATATCTTATGGCGGAACACTGATATTATAAAACCATGGTAGAATGAGTGTGGCTTGTAACAAAGACTTTAGTACAGTGACAAAAACCATTGGAATCATCTGTTTCTTAATGTTTAATATATGTGGAAAACCATTTATAAAACGAGGAATGAAGAGTGATGTGTAACTGGCTGTCACTATTTTCCCATAACTTTTGCACCAGCTGTACTTATGGTTTTGCTTCCAAAGTTGTTTATTTCTAGAGCCTGTTAACTCACCCTTCCTCCCCTCCCCTTGTCTAAGATGAAGTTTGTGTTCACAACTTGTTACCAGCTTACACTGAGAAGTGTATGTCTTGTGACATCCAGTGCACCTGCAATATCTTTTTCTCCATGTAACACTAATTTTTCCTCTTCCCCTGGGCATCCTGTGATGTAGGCAGAATGACGATTTCCCAGAATATAATTCTGCAGGATCATATTCAAGGTTTTGTCATGCTAGATATTTGCTATGTATCAGTTGGCACTGATTTCAAAATTTTTGGAAAACCATAATTATGACACTGAAAAGGAATAGCTTAGGGCTAAATACAAGACTTGAACTCATGTGTCTCTGTGAAGTCAGCAGCTCATCAAGAAGTGAAATACAAAAGTGGTATGAATAACTAATTCAACATCATGTATCATGACATATCATTGGTGCCCTGGGGTTGATTCAGCCCTAAACAGAAATGAATACCAGGAATCTTCCCTGGGGTAAAGGGCAGCTGGCACATAAGACTGACAGCCTCACTGTCACCTGTGAGCCGATTGTCTAGAAAATGTGGGAGCCTCAATGTCTTGCAACCATATGGGCCTTCAGGGCCTGTTACAGGAATAGCTTTTCCTCATTTACAGTCTGTATTTGTAGAAGCACATGTTCGTTTTTTCTAATCCAAAATTGTATTTCATTTTGAAGGGATTGCTCAATTCCAACAATACAACATTAATGGAAAAATCAGTCCAAGAAGCTGATACTACATTGAAGCCTCGTCATCGTAAGAGAACTCGCTGTGTGACAGTAAATTCACCTAGAGCTTCAACAGGTAAAGTAAAAATATAAAATGCACTCTTCTTTCACAACATTGTCAAAATAGACAACATTTATTGGAGTTTTTCCTTTGGAACTCTGTTAGTGAGGTGCATGAGTGCATTTAAAATTCAGCCATTAATATTATAGAATTATTTGTCAGATTTTTAATTGATTTTTTATTTTCTTTTTCAAGTTGTGTTGTATGGTTATAAAATCCAGTTTCATATCAAAGTTGTAACCAATAATCCAACATATATGAAAGTAATCCATCTAGATATATTAAAAAACGCTTGGACTCTGGATGCTTGTGATTTAATTGTAATGAAGAAGTAACAGAGAAGTAGAACGTTTATTGAATATATTAGTGCTCTGAATTATTCATTCTGAGCACAAATTCTTAAGTTAACCATAGTTTGCTTATTTCATATGTTTAACATTGGATGATGTAATTTATGTCATATGCCAAATGCTGTGATTGAGCAGGTTGCACTACTTTGTATTCAGGAAGTCCCAGGTTCAAATCTCAGTCCAAAACCGAGCTCTCCTGACTGAGGGTGTGTGTGTGGTTTTTCTCAGTCTCGGGGCATATGCCAGGATAAGTACATGAAATTATGCCACAGCTGTTTCTTTCTAAATCATTTCCAATGCAGTTAGTTACAAGCTGTGAACTCCTGAAGACTTCCACTATCTGCCTTTGTTTTGTAACTTGTTATTGTGGCCCTTTGTCATTCCACAAACCTGAATTATACAAATATCTTGTGTGATCTGACGTTTATACAGCGGTGAAAGTTCAGATTGTGGTCATCTGGGTTCTGACAGTTTGTAGTTTTGTAGGTGGTTACCAACATACCAGGATGTCCCGAAGATTGAGGCTACAGCTTCCCCCAGACATTCATAACCACTTACAAACACATGTGGTCTCACAACCCAGTATGTGGAATATACAGCATAACTGTTGTACACCAGTTACATATGTACTGAGATATGATTGATTAATTCTGTAGTAATTTAATAATACTGTTTTAACTGAATAGCTTATGCAGAATCAAATGAGATGGGAAGACATTATGAGTGGTAACTTAAGGAATGATTCGGAAAGAAGCAGTCATGACTTATTTGTAGGTGTCATCCCAGCATTTGCCTGGAAATACTCAGGAAAATTAAGAAAACTAAGTCAGCTGAGATTTGAACAAGGAACTACCTCCTAAATACAAGTCTGCGGCAGTACTGCTATTTCAGTCTTAGTAGAAATGGACATTCAGCAAGTCTTCAGCTTCTTTACACAAATTGTTTATGGAATATATGTGGGGCAATCCAAAAGTTTCCAAAATTTGAATTTTGTGCACGAATAGTTATGAGTACATCAAAATACCGCTAGGTGTCTCCTCACACATCCTTCTTGAATCAGTGTGGCAAGCGGCGTTGAGTTGAGTGGTTGGGTGTATTGTTGGTGAACGTATTTCCATTGTTGTGTTTCCGTGAGTTTGCGGTTTTGTGATGGCTGACCTGAGAGAGCAGCGTGTCTGTATAAAGTTTTGTTTCAAACTTGGGAAAACCACTGCAGAAACGCACCAAATGTTGAAGCAAGCTTTTGGTGAAAACAGTTTAGGCCAGACACAAACTTACAACTGGTATAAGCGTTTTAAAAATGGCCAAACATTGACTGATGATGATTGTTCGGGACGGCCGTCAATGGGCAAAACACCAGAAAATGTCGCGAAAGTTAGGGATCTGATTCTGCAAGATCGTAGACTGACCATCCAAGACCTCTGTAACACCTTGGGACTAAGTTATGGTACATGTCAACGAATTTTGTCAGAGGAACTGAACATGAGGAGGATTGTAGCGAAGTTTGTGCCACGACTACTGCAAAATGAACAGAAGCAGCATCGCTTGGAAGTCTGCAGGGAACTTCAGCAACGGCTTCAAGAGGATCCAAACTTTCTTTCGAAGGTTGTCACTGGTGATGAAAGTTGGGTTTATGGCTCCGACCCTGAAAGCAAGCAGCAATCATCGCAATGGACGAGCCCTTCTTCACCTCGGCCCAAAAAAGCTTGACAAGTCAAGAGCAACATTAAGTCCATGTTAATCTGTTTTTTTTTATATTGACAGGATTGTTCATAATGAGTTCATCCCTCCTGGTCTGACAGTCAATAAGGAGTTGTATCGCAATGTTCTAAGGTGTTTGAGGGAGAACATGAGGAGAAAACGTCCAGAGAAGTGGCGCACGAACGACTGGGTACTCCACCATGACAACGCATGACCGCATACGGCTTACATTGTGCAGGAATTTTTGGCTAAAAACAAGATGGCAGTTGTTCCCCACCCACTGTACTCACCAGACTTAGCTCCATGCGACTTCTTTCTCTTCCCCAAGATGAAAATCAAGTTGAAGGGGCGAACGTTTGATACAGTTGAGGAAATTCAAGCGGAAATGCAGACAGTACTAAACACCCTAACAAAGAAAGACTTCCAGGATGCATTTGAAAAGTGGCAGAAACACTGGGATCGGTGTATGCGCTCCCAAGGGGACTACTTTGAAGGTGATGGTGCAATAAGATCTAGGTAAGATGTAATAGTTTTTATTAATATATTTCGGGAACTTTTGGATTGCACCACGTATGTGCTGTACTTGTAAGCACATTAAATGAAGTAGATTTGAACATCCTGTGAAATAGTAAGAAATTAATTGTAAGGAATACATTTTCAAAATTGGAACATTATGACATTTTAACATAGAAACGTTAGAAGAAATTTTTCTTTAAATTAAGAATGTGTGTAGGTTATGTGTGGACTGTAATGGAATTCGTTTTGATGTTTGAAAGATGGCATTGAATAAATGATCGTTGGGAGGAATAAGTACAAGTGGAGATCCCAAATGAGAGATGATATTCAGAAGAGTGGAAACAGATACAGTGTGAACAGTTATGAGATAAGAGAGAGAAATTGAGAAGACTTTGTCATGGGTGATCCACTCTAGTGTAAATGTCATTGGTGGATGATGATGAAATAATTGTTAATATTTGTGCTTTTCCTTTGATGTAAGATTGTAGCATTGCAGCATTCATTTTCATGTGCAACAAAAGTGTAATGTTGTTTTCTTACAGAGTTGCGTCGAGTAACACGCAGTATTTCATTAAACAATAAATATAGGATACCAGAACACATATCATCTGTAAGTTTCAAGGTGAGAAAAGGCATATTATTCAAAACATATGTTAGACTGAATATTGTGAGAATCATACAGAGACCGAATGTTAATTGCACTGTCGTGGGCACAATTGTATGATGAGACCTTCAGTATTACATACTACGTGTATCTGATATGAGTATTTAGTAGTGGATATACAAATTTCATCATATTTATTTTTACTACTGGATAAAAGCTGTTTAGGTAGGCTAATTAGTTGATATTTCAGAGGAACTAAGTGTTTTCATCTTTAAGGTGAAAAATTGTACATTTTATTATTATTGTTCAGAAAAAATTATGTAGTTACATAAATATCAGAATTTACCAGGTTTGCATTTCACTGAGGGTGTGTATTCTTCAGTAGTCTGGAATTCTATTAACATAACAGCATTTCAGTATGTCTATGAATTCTGTTACGCTAATATTTATGTGAATTATAAACGCAAAATGATGGTAATGTTGAATAAATTTTATGAATTAAAAGAATATGTAGCTGAAAAGTCATATATTGTCATCTTTGATACTAAGTTAAGAAAGTTATATGTTCAGGAAGTGGTTGATATTCGGTAAGGTACTGGGAAAATACAAGATGCCAGGCAACTTTAGATGTCCCAATCAGATTGTTCCCTTAAGTGTGACATTTGTTTTTCAACAGACTCCAGCTATAAAGTCAAACTTTGCATCTGCTCCCAGTCTTATAACACCTAAGGTGGTGCCCAATGCGCCTTTATCTATGGTGCGGTATCCTCGCCAAGGGGAATTGGCAGTTTCCTTGTCTGGGAGTCCCCTGATGGTCTCTTCAACACTGTGTGAACAGAATGCAAATGTGAACCTTCGCCTAGCTGACGGAAGGGTATGTACTTTCTGGTAACACAGTAAAACCCATCTGAAAGAGAATCTGGATTAAGCAGAAAAATTTTCAGGTCCTGGGCCTGTAGTGTGAAACCAATGTATTATAATGAATGGAACCTGTTTGTTGTGGAAACAGAAAGAAAAGAAAGTATTAACCTTTAACGACCGAAAGTCCGGTATACCGGACGGTACCTGTGACCTCGAAGATGCCGAAAGTCCAGTATACTGGACGCAAGACACGTGCTCACTTTAGAAGTGCTGACGGTTAGACGTTGAGTTTGAAACCAAAACAAACACACGCAAGTTCAAGTCAGAGGTCCAGTTGTTGGCTCTGAACAATAAAACCCTTCATCATGGTACTGGGTTCGATTTCGTTTACATATAGTTAAGACTGTTTGTGACTTGGTCAGCCAAACAGAGTGGAAGCTTCTTCACAGAAAAGCTGACCCAACATTCCTCTGTGCGGGCAGATCACTGCTTCTGTAGCTCTCAAGGAAGTGTGACGTGTTTAGTGAGTGTCTGAATTATCAGCTTGTGAGTCAGTGGCGGACTGTTTCTCTGGGGAAGCCAAGATTTTTCATTGAGTCATCTGGAACTGAACATTGACAACACTGTCCGGCCAGCCAGATAGAAACAATAACTTCCTGTTTGTTCGCTAAGCGAGAGACTGAACCAGATTGTCTACCAGCGTATGAGAAGTGAGGTCTGTGTGACCTTCACAACGCGCTGAAGCAAACTCTGCCTCTCCGCGCTCCCGCACGCAGTATCTATAGTAGCGTAAACTTACACGACGCAACGAGTTGAAACTCGTGTACAGTCTGACCAAACATTTTGGTGTATAGTGTCAATGTATTTTGGATATAACGACGTCTCAAATTTGAAGAAAAAATTATGGGTAAGTCTTTTGGAATTTCATTACACATATAATAGAGAGTATATTTTGAATTTCATGACATAACAATTACAGTAATTTTTATTTGTAAAAATTTCCATAGGTATATTGTAGGGAATTTCATTCTCTTTCAGGCGGTTTTTAGTTCGTATTTCTAAGCTGCATAGAACGGAAAATATGTAGTTTTTTCTGAAAGTCTACAATATTAAAAGGGCAACGTCAAATTAAATCCGGCAGCAGCGCAGTCGTGGGGGGTTTAAATGCCGACTCTTAAAGGTTAATGGGAAAGAAGTTTATTGGCTATGTATAGTTTCCTGTCCTTATAATTTTATTCAAATCTCTGCTGCCCAGAATTTTTTTGAAAGGAAAAGTCACAAGTGGGAAATAAATAAATTTTGATTTCTAACAAATATATGCAGAATGATAGACTAAGTATAGAAGAATGGAAGGAAACAATGACGAAGAAAGAAGAAAAACTGAATATATCCGCTACTCAATAAGGATGTAGTATACATTCATGGCTTTAATCTCTTGCCTGTGATTAGGATCATAGCTTATGTACTGTGCTGCTTTTTATATCCATAATTAAGTTCTTGTGTTCAGCTGAAACCTCTCCAATACAGATAAATGATGAGGTTCCTTGGCATTCCATTACAAGCAGGCTTGACTACATTAATTTGATTTTCTAAACTTTGATAGTGGTAAAAGTGATGTAACATTAAAAAGTTTTCATTATAGGTACACAATATGAAATAAAGTTTTGGAAACAAGATATGGAACTTGCTTTTCTTAAATTATTAAATCCATATAGTGTGGGAGAAGTAGCTAGTGCATAAGTCAGGGAGTTGGCTTAAATGTGGACTGGCAAGGATTCTTACTTACTGTGTCTAAATGAATCACCATTAGTCAGTTTCACCTTTAGCCGGTGGAAGCATCTGTCCATGTATGTCTTGTATGTTACAGAATAGTGTGTTATTGTGCAATGGTTTGAAGTCTTGACACTGGAGCTTCAAGTTGAAAATGGTGTATCACCAGAGTTTTATGACTTTCAAGGCTCTAAGCACATGTCAGTTCTTGTCAGGACCGAGCGTCTTGCTGCTGCCCCCCTTCCCCTTCTTTCTTATAACTTTCAAATAAAGTGGGTAAAGTGAATACAGATATTGCTGATGAAATTGACAATCATATTTATCATAAGATTTGTTCCTTCTAATCTAATTCATAACAATAAACATTCATTGTTCAATATTTTATCTCACCATGATTCATCAAGCAGGTTACTGTAGTAGGCTGCGCCATAGCTCAAGCGGTTAGTCACTGGCATCCCAACGTGGCGGCCCGGGTTTGATTTCGGGTCTGGTCAAGTGGGATTTGTCGTGGACAAAGTGGCACTGGGGCGGGTTTTCTCCAAGTACTTCGGTTTCCCCTGCCAATCATCATTCCACCAAATTCTCCATCATCATAATCACTAGGGGCAGGCTACACTAGGCCAATCAGTGGTCACCATGCCGAATGGACCCAGTGGACTCAACCCCCCACTAGGCAAAAAAGTTACTGTAGTTGTCATGCTCTAGGCTCTCAGCTGGAACACTAGCTATCTTGACCAAGGTTTTTTTGTGGTTTTTCTCAGTCCCTCCAGGCAGATGCCAAGGTGGTACCTTGATTATGCTATGACTACCTCCTTCCATATACTTCCTAATTTACCCTTCCTAGTCAAATTGCTTGGCACTTTTTGTTTGAGGTATTTATAGTGCTGTTAAATAAACCACAAAAATGAACCATTACTCGACACAAATGGAATGACTTCTTACAACTATAGTATCACTTTTGCTTTGTTAACAGTTTTAAGTTACTTGCACAGTCCAAAGAAGATGATGTATTGAGTGATTTTCCTGTTTTATAGGTGGTGTCGATTTTACCAGAACCAAATTTGCGCCCATATGATATCCCCCAAGTTGACGAAGAAACAAGACAACAGTTGCTAACTTTGCGAGAACATATGAATACTCTTATCAACTTGGTTCACTACTGAAAACTGCGGAAATTATGTTGTATTTTTATTGACAGATCCACTTGTTTTTCTTTTAAATCTGAAGCAGCAATGGATGAAGGTGAACTTAATTACTAAGAAGTACACATTTAATAGATTGTAGTGGTTTCATTAATGCAGAAAATTGTCACTCATTAATTTAATTTAATTGAATGTATTATAATTTTTGTACAATGTAAAGTGTGAAGGAAAATTGTTTTTTAATGTTTATGAAGTATGGTCAAGGAATGAAAAGGATGTTAGGACAGCAGGAGTTTTGAGTGTGGATATAAACAGACATTGGACTTGTGCCTTGAACTTGACACAATATTTTACACACACATTTTTTTTAAACAGAAGCACTAATTTAGGGAAATTCATTCAAAAAGCAGTGACCCACTTTTTTATTATTAAAATGCTTTGAAAAATGAAACTTGTTACAGAATGAGCCAGTTCATTGGTTACATTTTCATTACTCTTCCATGTAATCCCTTTTACTGTCAGTGGTGTTACAGCAAGAAGTTATTGTGCATTTCTTGCTGGCAAAGGTCTGTTGTGCCTTTTGAAGCTCTGTTGTACTCACAGACTGCCTTCAGGCCTCTTAAATGTTCCTCACTGATTCATCCTATGCTGACAGAGACCCACTTACAATCCTTTGATTCTAATATAAATTAAGACTGCTTCCTGCTTTGATATCAGTCAGAATATTTTGTAATCTAGTACCCAGGAGCAGAACCAGTAAGTCTTGAACAGGAGTTTCATTGCTTTTTGGAGTGACTTACTTGCAACAGACCCATGTGTGTCATATTACGTTGTATGACATTCTTGTGTTCAATCAAATTTTCATTTCAGGCATTTTAAGACATGCAGTTTTTTTCTTTATTGTAGTTCTGTTTATAAAAACGAAGATGGTGGTGGTGTTTTGCATATTCAAACACAGCTGTATGACTTTCTTTTCAAATGCTAGTAAGTTAATTTGTGTTGTGATGAATAGTATTTTGTTTTCTTACTCAGTATAAAATATTATTAGAAGCTTTTGTAAACTTATTATGCTATAATTTTCATTAATAAACATAGCCTTACTTACTTACTTACTTACTTACTCATGTAGCTGAGCCCTTCTGGAGGAGCCGCCAATTCTTCAGCTACTCAAGAGTTTCCCAGCATTTTATGGAACCCGAAGGTTCATCACCGTGTTCACAAGAGCCCTCCACTGGTCCCTATCCTGAGCCAGATCTCTCCAATCAATACCATCCCATTCTATCTCTCTAAGATCCATTCTAATACTGTCCACCCACCTACGCCTTGGTCTTCCCTGTGGTCTCTTTCCTTCTGGCTTTCCCACCAATATGCTATACGCATTCCTTGTCGCCCCCATTTGTGCTACATGACCTGCCCACCTCATCCTCATTGACTTTATCATTCTAATTATACTTGGAGAAGAGTACAAGTTATGAAGCTCCTCATTATGCAGTTTTCTCCAACTTCCTGTGACTTCATCTCCCTTTGGTCCAAATATTCTCCTCAACACCCTGTTCTCAAACACCCTCAGTCTATGTTCCTCCCTTAATGTCAGAGACCAAGTTTCACACGCATACAGAACCACAGGCAAAATTATAGTTTTGTATATTATAATTTTTTAAGTTTTTGGACAACAGACAAGAAGACAAAAGGTTCTGGACTGAATGGTACTAAGCATTATCCGAGTTCAATCGTCTCTTAATTTCCTCCTGAATCAGGTTTCGATCTGTTATCGTTGTTCCCAAATATCTGAACTGTGCCACATTTTCAAAACATCTGTTTCCTATCTTTGTGTCATGATTTTGCCCTGCATTTTGGTGATGAGACAGTAACATATACTTAGTTTTCTGTGTTTACTCTTTACTTGCATCAGTTAAAGTTTATGTGTTTTCCTTTATGGTATCTACATTATCACCCAGTAGATTCACATCATCGGCGTAAACCAACAGCTGATATGTCCCGTTTAGTTTCCGTCCCACCTGGTTTCCCTGGACCTTCCTAATGGCATATTCTAAGGCAAAGTTGAAAAGGAGTGGTGATAAAGCATCTCCTTGTTTTAGACCATTCTGGATAGGCTAGCAACTGATTATCCTGCAATGCAGCAAATATGTTCTGGGAAAGTGTCTTGTAATATCTGTGTAACAGTTTTACATACTGAAAGAAAGCCGAGTTCTGTATGTTGAGTCACACTCCATACCAGTGGTGCCCAGACTGCTTGAGGGCCTAAAGGTTCTGTGAAAGATTGCCAAGGGTTTGGAATCAACCTTTTTCTATAACTCAGTAATGTGATGTGATGGTTAACATTCATACTTGGTGTCTGGTTCTTGTTCTTGCTCTTTTACTTCAAATTCACGCAGATCCAGATACAGGTTGAGAAGTAAATTCACAAACCATTGAATATAGAATGTGTCACATATCAGAAAAAATGTTCCAATTAATCACTGGAACAAGTCTAGCTAACATAATATGAAATATAAATATCACAGACAAACATAAATGAATATGATTACAAAAAATTGAATGCAAATGAAAAACATATTAATTGTTTATACAATCAAATTCCTCCAGTTTGTAAAATTAGTGCAACACAGATGTCTTAAGGAACTCTTAAAACTTTTAGATGTCTGTACAAGCTCTTTTAATTCAAGTGGTAATTCATTAAAATTTGTAATACCAGTGTAGTAAACACCATTTTGATACAATGATGGAGAGGAAGTAGGAAAATATAAGTTTTCACAATGTCTGGTCTGTACATTATGCCTGTTGTAATTAGCAATAAAAAAATCCTGTTCTTTAAAATAAACAACAGGATTGAAAACATATATTGCGATTTCAATGGTAGGATCTCTGTCTATAAAGATTCCTACATGAGGACCTACTTCCATATCCTGTCATTAAGCGAACAACTCTCTTTTGTAACATAAAAAGTTTTTTGCTCTTGGTAGATTGACCCCAGAATATAATACCATAAGATAATATAGTATGAAATAAGATGTAATAAATCATTACCAGTGAGGAAAGAGACACATAAGGTTTGACTGATCTGATCATATAATAAATATGGTTAATTTGTTTAAAATATTGTTAATATGCAAATTCCAGGATAATGTTGTTATCTGTTACCAGACCAAGAAATTTAAAGTGACAGACCTCAGAGATTTCATTATTATTACAGACAAGTAAGGTCTCGGTTAGTACAGAATTTTTTGTTGAAAATTGCATACAATGTGTCTTTGAAAAATTAATAGATAATAAATTTGATTTGAACCAGTTATACACTATTTGAAGATTTGTGCTTAGTTTAGTATCTGGAATATCATTTTTTTTATTGTAACTATTATTATCATCGGCAAAAAGGATGGACATAGCTGATTCATCAATGGCCAAGGGGAGATCATTGATATTCAGTGAAAACATCAAAGGTCCCAGTACAGAGCCCTGAGGAACACCACGTCGAATTTCAGACCAATTCGATACCAAATTATAGCGAGTTAAATTATCTATCTATGCTGATATGTATCTCTGAAGTACTGGGAATATAAGTTCTTGGAAACTCGTAATATTTCAAATTTGTGTAAAAAAATGTTGTGGTTGAAACAGTCAAAAGCCTTCTCAATATCACAGAAGATTCCCTTAGCTTTATTATTTAAAGCAGTAAGAATTTTATTTAAAAGGGAAGAAACAGCATTGTCTATCGATAATTTTTTTTGAAAACCATATTGATATAGGATTTTGAATAGCATATTTTTTAAGATGATTCATGAGTCTATTTAACATTACTTTTTCCACAATTTTGGAGCAGGATGTTAACAAAGAAATAGGTCTATAATTTGATATTAATAATTTATCACCTTTTTTGTAGAGAGGCTTTATTACTGAGTATTTTAGTCTCCAGAAATGAACCAGATTATATTATTTTGTTGCAAATGTAATTTAACGGTAAATTTACGTGGGGCACACTCAGTTTTAACATTCTCAGAGATATTTGGTCATAGCCACAGGAATCTTTTGTTTTAAACGATTTAATAATTTTTTCAATTTCATTTATTGTGGATGGTTTGATACGAATAGCAGGATAATTATTTGTAAGAAGATTTTGTGCATTTGCTCAGTTTCTCCAACTAAATTGTAGGCTGTTTCCTAAAATAAGCTATGACAACTTTGGCTTAAGGGAGGAACATAGACTCACAACAGGCGAGTCCGTTCAGTGACTATTGCTAGGCAATGCGTAGGTAGATACACCTGACAACAATACCTGATATCTGTTGCCAAGCAGCAATGTGTTCTCTATGTTGTCCGTGCCGAGCCTAAATAAGGAGCAGCGGACACTATTCAGTAGTAGTGAGTATTGAGCCAGTTACTAGAGAGAGAGTTACTATTATTGAGGATGGCGTATTCAGTATGAGTTGAAGTCCAGCAGCTACGAGTAGAGTTGTATCGAGCGAACTGAAGTGACTACAGCAGGAGAAGTAATTGTGATACTGCAGATGGCAGTAGTTGTCTAATTGTGAATTGTGTAAGTGTAAGAGCGAATGTGGAATAAATTCGCTAGATCCAAGACGACGTGAAGTTATTTTCCACATTACATACCCAACACATGACAATATTGTGACGTGGACGGCACAACACTCAGTAACCCCCCCCCTTCCAGCGGTGACATAAGAGCATCGGAGCAACTGCCTCTGGTACGGTCACAGGCCAGTCAACATTCTGTCCCCTTCCTCCACGGTGATGTAACAGGGGACACTGCGATTACTACGCAGCAGTAAACAACTCTCGGCAGTGTTCCCCAGCAATGCCTGTAAACACGGTGTTTATGCAACAGTGGTAGCTATCACATAACTTTTCCGTGTTGCGAGTGGGAAAGCTACATATCAAGGAGAATTACCGGAGTAACCAGTCAGTTGCAGTCTAGCATTCACCACAGTGAATGGAAGCAGGAGAAGTAATTGTGATACTGCCAATGGCAGTAGTGGTGTAATTGTGAATTGTGTAAATGTGAGTGTGAGTGTTCAATAAATTCACTATATCCAAGACGA
Organism: Cryptotermes secundus; assembly: GCF_002891405.2. Taxonomy (NCBI): domain Eukaryota; kingdom Metazoa; phylum Arthropoda; class Insecta; order Blattodea; family Kalotermitidae; genus Cryptotermes; species Cryptotermes secundus. The sequence continues at coordinate 1,176,428 of NW_019734322.1, forward strand.
CATGAAGTTATTTGTCGCGTAACATACCCAACATGTGACATATATTGGAAAACTCTTGAGTAGCTGTACAGCAGGCAGCTTTTAAAGAACGGCTCAGCTCCATGGAGTTAGTGATGGCCACTTTCACATATTTAATTTTTAACAACCCTGTCATTTGTCAGCGATGATCTTGACAGGCGATGTAGCACCATGAAACTGACAGACAAGATGTTGTGTCTGTTGGACTCATAGCTTTTTATGTGAATATATGTGTTGGTGTAACTGATGTTCATTTTCAGATTTTTGTGTTAAACATAAATCATTGCTGCTGCTTTACGAGAGTAGGTATTAATTTCAAGTAGCACCTCATTGCTGATGTAATGAGATCACAACCAACACCATGCCACAACCACCACACCACAACGGCACCACCACTACGCCTCTACCACCACATACCACCACCACCTCCACTATGATGCAGCTGCCAGCAACACCACCATCATCATGCAACTACCACAACCACAACGCAGCCGCCACGACCATCACCTCCACCACCGACACCAATACCATGCCAACAAGAAACCACCACAATGGCACCACCACTGACATGAATGCCATGCCAACAAAACCACCACAACCACCAGCATGCTACCTCCACCACGCTGCGGCCACTGCCACCACCAAAACCAACACGACCACGTCACCACCACCATCACGACACCACCACGCCAAAACCACAACGCCATCACCAAAACCATCGCCGCCTCAACCAAAAACCACCATGACCACCATCACCATGCCAAAACCACTCGCCCCCACCAACACAATGCCACCACCACTACCACACAACCTAACCACCACAATACCGCCGCCGCCACGACCACGACTACCACCACCATATCACCACACCACAATCACTTCTACCAAGCCATAAGCACCAACTCCATGCCGCTGCCGCCACCACCACCACTACTACCATTACCATGCCGCAACCAACACCATTACCCCACTACCAAAACCACCACCACCGCCACTACCACGTTGCCGCCGCCGCCACCACAACCACCAACACCTTAAACACTACGTCTCCACCACATAACGCACGACATGACCACGCCATCACCCCCACCACCATGCCAACATCAGCACCACGCCCGCCACCACCGCCACGCCAACAAGACAATGCCGCCATCACCACCAGCACCACAACAACACCTCCACTACCACGTCCATCACCAACACCACCAGAATCACAACCACGCCACCCCAACCACTACCTCGCCAACACCATCACCACGCCAACACCACCAGCACCACCACTACGCCAACACCACAACGCCATCACCACCAACACCATGCCACCACCATCACCACGCCAACACAACCAACACACCACCACCATCACGCCACCACCGACATACCACAACCACCACGTCGCCGCCGCCACCACCAACCTTCACCATCAAGGCGCCACCCCCACCAGCGCGCCGCCAACACCACCACCTAGACGCCATTACCACTTCCACAGAGCCACAACTACCACCACCATTTCACCACCACAAACATTACGCCGCAGCCACCGCCACCACCACCATGCCAACATCACCACAACGCCGAAACCACCACAAAACGCTACAACCACCATCACTACGCTGCAGCCAGCACCAACCACCACCAACATTACGCCGCCGGCAACACCATCCACCACCATGACACAACCACGCCAAAATTACAACACCACCGCCACCACCCCCGCTACCATGTCAACATCACCACAACGCCGACACCACCAACACGCGACCTCTACGCAACCACAATCACGCCACTATCACCACGACATTACCACCACGCCGCCAGGCTACCAACACCACAACGCCGCAGCAAGCACTACCAGCACCTCACCATCTCCACCTCCAAGCCACCGCCACCAGCACCACGCTGGCACCACCACACCACCGCCACACTACCACCAACAACACGCCAAAACCACAACGCATTCACCACCACACCACCAATACCACACCTCAACCGGCGCCACCACCTCCACTACCACGCTTCAGCCGTCACCACCACCACCGCGCTATAATATCCATCACGTCAGCGTTTCTCAAACTATGGTCTGCGGACCACAAGTGGTCCTCGAGGTGTGCCCTAGTGGTCCTTCAAAAAAGACAGAAGAAAAAATATAGCTATAGCTGAAAATCTCAATTTGGAAATTACACATGGCAATCATCTTTCACTTTTTCTCCCAGTACTGACATTTTATGAAATTTATTACCCTACCCGCCTACCGACTACCCACTCTACTCTCAGCAACAGAATAGGGATTTAAAGCACTGTGACCGTGGTGCATCTCGCCATCTTTCCCTGTATATTTGGCGCCGCGCCTGTAACCCAGCCAGGGACCACCCGAATTCATAACAGTGGACCAAAGTACCGAACTTTCTTTTCATGTATTTATGACTTTTCAAATAGTTTTGCAGACACCCAGTCTGAGCCATCTGCACATTGTAATGGTCACGTACGTCGTACACCAATAATACAACGTGCCAAATTCCTTCTTTACTTGTTGAAAATCGGGCATGTTCCTGCATTAATTTTTTTAATTTCTGTTTTTCCAGATGACGATATGAGAAATATTAGACTCCGCCTGTTTTAAAATCCGGGCGAATCATATCCAGAAATTCAAATTACAAGACTTTTCTAATTCAATTTTTTGTAGCCAATCACAAGTAAATAATAACGAATTCTGTGCATTGTTGATTCGTCGCTTGTCTGTTAGCAGTTGGTTGACAGCATTAAGATAATCAACTTTGTTAAGGCAAGGCCTCTGAATAGCAGAATATTTTCATTACTTGGCGAAGACATAGGTAGAGAGCACAATGCCCATGATAAAATAAAGGGGTTTGAGAGGAAACTTGGTTTGTGGGTCAGTTGTGTAAAACAGGAATTTTTCACCCTTTCCATCCTTAGTCTTTTTTAGTTGAAAATGATCTCATTATTGAAAAAGAAATACGCAATGACATATGTTCCCATCTCGAAACTCTGAGATGACAATTTGAAACTTATTTTTCAAGTAAATATGACGAATTTTCATGGGTTAGTGATCCTTTCCATTGCAATATTGAAGATAACAAACTTTCATTGAATGAAATAATTCTCAAATGACACTGGACTTCAAATGAAATTCCAAGCAGAAGGTATGGTTAATTTCTGGACCTCATCACCGGTGAAAGGAGAATATAGTGAACTGTACAATGGTGCTTTAAAGATTATAATTCAGTTTGCTTCTACGTATCTGTGTGAGAAAGGGTTTTCATCACTAACTCAAATAAAAACAAAGTACCGAAATCGACTCGATGTATGTGACGATCTCCGACTTAAGCTTACCAGCTACATCAAAATATAGAACAACTGTGCAAGAATCGGCAGGCTCACCCATTTCATTAATGTGAGTACCAACATTTATTTACTTTTTTTAGTTAATAAGTTAAAGATTATCCAAATCCCAATAGCCTTGAATTATTAAAAAAGAATATGAATTTTCTTCTATTAACTTAATTACTTAAACTAATATAAAAATAATTGAATTAAATGCATTTTAATTAATTCACTCTATTTTAAAATATAAGTATACTGGTACTAAAGGACAAACAGTGAAGCTTACTTCAAGACTAAGATCTGGTCATGAACGTCTGAATGGGCTCCAAATCAAGAAGAAAGTGACTGGCAAACCGTCAGTCGTAAAATGACTTTGAAAAGAAGCAAGAAGTAATGAGGAATTTTGTAGAAACGAAGCCGTAGGATATGTCGAAGACGAAGGCGAATATTTGCCATAACCATAGTAGGCCTTCCTAAGGCACTGGTGTATGGTTCAGAAGTTACGTGGTTGGAAGACATGACTATTTTTGTGAAAAAAAAAGAGAATGTAATAAATTTGTGCATGTAGGAAGCAAGTGGTACTATATGAGGAAGGTGCAGGTAACAAGTTTGCATAGATCTGGTGGTACGTGGGTAAGACATTGGCGTAGAATTGGGAAGGTACGGGGTTCGAGACCACGGTGTCTTTTGTCAATATAAACTGAAAAGTTAATGAATAAATACGATTTTTCTGCAGCTATAAACCAAGTCGTATAATAAAAAGGACGATCGCAGACATGTACGTCATACATGTTCTGGTGGTCTTGAGGTAAGGCACCGGCGTTGTAAATATAAGATTCGTGGTTCGAAAACCGAAGTATTTTTGTAATGAGATTTTTATGGAATTATATAGAGACATGTAACATAAGAGGAAGATTAAAGCTCAAAAATTTCCGCGGCATCGGTGGCATATTGGTAAAACACCGGTGTAGTGAACAAGA
>NW_019734322.1:1183454-1185008 GCF_002891405.2 Cryptotermes secundus
TATTTAAGCACTTGAGCCCTAGCCAAATATGCGCGAGTTAACAAGAAAAATTAAATAAAATCTCAGCGCCATCTTTGGAATAAAACCTGAACAGTCGAGACTAAAACATCATGGTAAGCCACGAAGTGTCAGCCCAACCTTGATATCACGCAGCCATATAAGCCCTTGGGACCAAGCGCGAGTTAACAAGAAAAAATGAAATAAAAACTTAGCGCCATCTGTGGAGTATAACCTGAACACTCGAAACTAAAACCTCATGGAAAGCCACGAAGTGTCAGCACAACCTTGATATCACGCAGCTACACATACCTGCGTGAGCACAAAGCAGTTGATGTGACGTAACAAAACCGCATTTCAAAACTAGAACAAGAATACATGATTTTGCTAACGCTATGCAATATTTTTGCTGGAGAAAACGGCATAATGAGGAGCTTCATAACTTGCACTCTTCTCCAAGTATAATTAGTATGATCAAGTCAAGGAGGATGATGTGGGCAGGTCATGTATTACAGCTATTTTATCACCACGAAAAGCACTATTAGACAGGACAGGCATGGGCTCATCAGCCAGTCTTGAAGATGAGAAATCCTGTGTCATGTTCTATGGGAATATACTGTGACATATAAACCCACTGCTAACAGCTGTTTCTAAGGAACAGCTCTGCGGACATGCTGTTTCTCCAGCAATGAAAGAACACTGAATAATGGAAGAGACATTTTCTCTGTGGTCCAAGCCAGGGCTATAAAATGAGGACTAGCAGTTCAGAATAAGTGCTGGGGAGGACTAGCAGCAATTTGGTAATCAGCCTGGACAGATAGAGGATTTGTATATAGTGAAAAAGGAATAATTTTCAGTGACATACTATACGTGCATACCTACACTTGACCCAGGCCAAGCACACTCATGACCGACAAAGTCATCTCATCAGAGAGGATGTTATATAAGGACTATGACCGCAAGGATTCTGTTGAGTCTCAAGGGGCTTGACATCAAAACAAAGTGAAAGCTGGTAGCTGAGGCCAGGGATAGTTTGGGAACCCAGAAGAAGTGGAAAATGTCTGCCACTGGAAGTTGTCATCAGGCAACGGCTAGTAAAGACTGAGAAGACTTTATATGTGCTGTAGTTACAGTGATCTTTTGTGTGTGTAACTCAGTGAGACTGTCATAGTTATTTGTAGTTACTAGCATAAGTGTCCAATAAATCCAATTACCAATCCAAACCCTGTGTCTAGTCACAAATACGTGACAATATCAAATCAAATGCTACCCGTCTTATTTTGACAGTGTAGCAGTTTTAACACAGTCTAATAAAATATTTGGAACATATCAAGACACCTGAAGATGGCCGTTTGGGGCCGCAACATGTAGTGTCGAGGTGTATAATGTTAAACTAAAAATTGAGTGGTGAATGGAGTGTTGCAATATTGAGGAATGATAAATAAGGGACGTTAAGTTGAACAATTGCAATGGGATGCTGAAATACAGAATCATAAATAATATATTATAATGTTATGAGATTTAAGATTCCCACAGTGCTGAATACCATGGAATCCC
>NW_019734323.1:0-975 GCF_002891405.2 Cryptotermes secundus
GCATACACACAAGCACCATCGGTAAAGAGGGTCGCAACAAAGTCAGGTCAAAGACACGTTAGGATCGACGGTCACTCGTCCAGTCAGTCTTGGTGTCAAGCTCTAACTGGGGCCAAAAACCAGATTTTTGGATCTGTAAGACACTTGCAGTTTTTCCAACATGGGGCTCCCTCTTTGAGGAGAGGACGGGTGCTACATTTACCGCGATCAAAATCAGTAGTATATCTCATCTATACTTAAAATTTTACATGTTGGCATTTTACATATTCTAGGAGTCCGGATCCTCGTAGATACCTACGACTTACAGTTTTACTAGAGTTACAAGTAAAACTGTAATTTGTAGGTATCCATAAGGAACCGGACGCTCAGAATATGTAGAATGCGTCACAATGTATATAGTGACGCATCACCACTGCTATGCAACGCATCGATAAATACGTTCCAGCGGAGACAGGTTCTTGGTAAACAGCCGTTGATGGGTAATGTTACAACAATACGCGAAAATAAAGGACATCCAGTGCTGGGTATAGGACCGATAAACATGAGGCTATAACAATACGCGACAAAAAATGATTGGTGTTTTCTACGCGACAAGAACGACAGGTGTTTTCTATGTGGTCCGCGCCGACTCTTTGCTTGGCAACTGCGTTGTAACATGTCTCTGCATCAACAGAGGGGCTATGTTTTCTGTTCCGTGGTCCGTGCCCAGGAAATAGGAGACAGTCGAATTCCGAAGCTAGGAGCTGTAGTACAGAAGAGTACAACGAGTCAGTCGTAGAACGGGAATGAGAATGGAAGTACGTGGTGCGTTCCGTATATAAAGCCTCCTGTTTTCTTGTGTTAATATGTAACGTCTGAGCTGGATGTTGGTGGTGTTGTAGTAAAGGTTGAACCTTCCCGCCAATGTACTGTTAATTTGGTTGTCGTGCGACAGATAGCGTCAGCAGAGCAGTCAACCAAAATGGCGTCTGACCT